>NW_011887842.1:396565-401439 GCF_000806365.1 Fopius arisanus
GGGGAGGGGGATTATTTATGCGAACTGTGATAATAGACACTGGAGCGATAATTACTCGACAACCTTGCATCGTTGCGCACGAGTGAATCTCACCTCGGCTTCGTAAAATACTCAATGCCCTTATTATTCCATATGTAACTAACATTTTCCTTAATTCCAGGCATGAGAAATATTCAGCAAAAATTGCGACACTTGAGTTCAGTTACCGATTACGGAAGTGACTTGGAAAATTTATGTGGCGGTATATGGTGATTTTTTATTGAAAATTCGGAGAAAAATTACGGAGGGCTCGGAAAGGATTCGGAAATTTTACGGACGTGTAGGTATCGGTATCATCTCGGGGAAAAAAAATTGTAATCGGAATATTTTTTCCAAATAACAAAAAAAATTTTTGGAAAACTTTTTGGAATTTTTTTTTGAAACAAAAAAAAAATTGAGAGGCAAAATAATTGGATTTTTGGGAAGTGTTTTGGAGAATTTTTTAAAACCTTTTCGAAAAATGAAATCGTTTTGTTTTCCGATATTTTTTTGTTTCAAAAAAAAAATTCTGAAAAGTTTTCCCGAAATTTTTTGAAAATTTGGAAAAAATATTCCGATTACATTTTTTTTTCCCCCGGGGACTGATAAAAAAAGGTTTGAAATTCGTCTTATTTATATATTACGTAATTCAATATAAAAAAAAAATCAATAAATCATAATTTAAAATTTGAAATTTACATGACTAAACCTCGATATCACCTGAACCAGTGAAAATTTATTCGTAAAAGAAAAAAAAAAAAGAAAAAGGATAAAAACCAGGTAGACTCGGGTCCACCTGGTCGGGTCTACTGTCGCTGCTGGCCTGTTACGTATTACGTAATTACATGACTGTTGCACAATTCTCGCTGCCACTCCCCTATCGCGGAATACTCGTGTGTGATACTAAAAAATAAATCACCACGAGTGCACAAGTACCCTCCCCTCCCCCACACCAAAATGGATAAATAAGTGCATAAAACATTAGTGTCCCATGTACCCCGGACAAATCGGCAAATCGGTTGAATTTAAAATGGCGATTGGTCAAGAATTAAACGAGTACTTAGAGTCGACAATGAGTTAAAAGTCTATGTCATTTGCTACCGAAAGGGAAAGGCCCTCATTTGATTAAAATTAATGTTCAATTGAAATGAGAGGAGGAAGATGTGTTCATACGCCTTGGGATTCATTAAGGGTGAATAAATTTTCATAAATTTCTACGGGTTATCAAAAATTGGATGGGTAAACCTGATGTTATCGAGTCGTTGTGTGTCTGGTTATTTATTTTCTTTTCATTTGATGAATTTTAATGACACTCGGTACGACTTAATTCAATGGGAGTTTAATCAGAATTTATCAACTTTTCTTGATTGGAAGAATCTCCTCTGCTGCGGATACAAATCAAATAATATAAAAATTGATGGAAGGGGGCAATTGCAGGGCTTTTTTTTATAACTCGGTAATTTTCCCTGATGGTAATTGGTAAGAAGGCTGGAACTTCATGGACGGTAAAGTGTAATATAATAATTAGTCAATTTTTAAGTGAATATCGATTCAATTAAGTTTGGGGGGAAAATTAACTTCAGGTTAATTTCTCTTGATTTTCTCGGGGAAATTAAAATTCTGCAAGGCAAGGAGAATAAAATTTACATAACTATTTCGTAACGCGACTTAATATTAATATAATTGAAAATTTCGAGGAAATTCTAAACCAAATATGCGAAAAATTTGTCCCAGTGAACGTACCCGGGAAAAAAAAAATTGTAATCCAAATATTTTTTTCCAAATTTTCAAAAAATTCCTAGAAAACTTTCCAGATTTTTTTTTTTGAAAAAATCGTATTTTTGGAAATGTTTTGAAAAGTTTTTCCAAAATTTGTTTCGGAAAATTTTTTTATAATTTTCTAGCAATTTTTGCGAATATATATTTTTTTAAATTATACTGTTGTTTTCTCACTTTTAAAATTTTTCAATATTCTCAAAAAATACGCCATCTAAATATAAAACAAATTCTCCTATTTAAATTCTCGAAAAACTTTTCAAAACCTTTCCCAAAAATAAAATACTTTCATTTCCCGATTTTTTTTCTATTCCCTAAAAAAAAATGTCTGAAAATTCTTCCAGAAATTTAAAAATTTGAAAAAAAAAATTCCGACTACATTTTTTTAAGCCGAGTAAACGTGAGATTAAATTTCCCTCCAGATGTTGAGCCGTATACCGATCCCGACAATCTGAATAGTACTGACCAGTGAAAATTCCTCCCCCTTGAAATAGTTTTAACCTCGATTTTTAATTCAATTATCGATCAGTTTGGCTGAGTTTTCCCTCCGTACCGGCGGCATTTGGTGTAGCATAACTTGGTGCGGATGCCAATTAAGAGAATGGCCGAAGAAAGGGGGATGACAGAGATTTATCGAAGAGTTATCGCGAAGTCGGCGTAGGCATGTAAATACCCCTCTATGAATGTATTTAGATCGAAGGCGAACTCTAACGGCCGAGGGTTTGCCCCGTTGATGCTGCTGCCTCCCTCCACTCGTGATGCTACATGCACAACCCAATACAAATGGAATTATAAAGGAGAGATAAAGACGGTAGGTGAATGAGAGAGTGAGCCAGATGACCGGCCTCCAACTACAGATTTATTATCCCTTTGGACGTAGGCAGATCGACCACCCCACGCATCGCTAGCGCTCTTCCCACGCATTCCCTCACTTCTTCTCATACCTCTATAAACTCCCATTACTAATACACATTTTCATACTCAACCCCCTCGCCCCCTCTCCCCCTTAAACCCCTCTCCCCCTCCCCCCTTCCCGCTTATCAATCAAAAAAAAAATCGTCACCTTCCAAAACTACACCGATCTCTCAAAATGATATCACTTCCTAACTCACTTCCTAATTCACTTCCTAATCCATTATTTCATTACTCCATAAAAATCTTATTCCATTTTTATACACAGCTCATCCTCCCCCCCCCCTCCCCATTCATTATACCCGTCATTTTGTCATCGCGTTATCAATCTAAAAAATTTGGGTACTTCTGAAAATAATAGTGAACCCTCAAGATGATATCTTTGATTTTGTAATTAATTGGCTCATTACCTCATCACTATCTGAATAATTATTAATTTTATTTATTTAATAAGAACTCGTTGCATGAGAAATTAATAAGACATCGTCTTGAGGTTTCGCGAATTTTCATACCTCATGGCTATTGTCAATGGAACAAACTATTACTTGTCAAGTAAATAGCGAAATATCTGTCATGAAATAGAGAACTTTATCCACTGAAAAAAAAAGTGCAACGGGCTTTTGATATTGATAAAAAAAAAGCAAGGAAGATGGTACGACGCGACTTGCGATTCGCTCAAGCAATTCTGTAAGTTCAGGTGTATTATTAATTCTTAATAATTTAACGCCTGAAGTGCATGAATTGAGATGAAAAATAATCGGCAATCTGGTGAAGACAATTGGCCATTTGGTTAAAATCCACCTCTCGCACGATTCTTTGTTGTCTTGTGAGAACAACGCGCTCTCGAAATTCCAATCGGTCCAGAGTCTCGTTTACTGTGATGCTGTATACGTAGAATACTCCCCACCCCCGTGACCAATTGGTTAGAAGAGGATAGAAAATATCTATAAAGGGGAATTGCACAAGGGAAAATCCCTCTCCCTTTTTCTTGGCGATGAAGAAGGATAGGATGGCAACTGTTGGAACACAACCTGCACACTCCTGTCTAATGGATAGTTGGGCTCTTGGAGCCGCGCCGTCGCTGGCAGCGATAAACGCTGAGAATTAACTGGCCGCTTCTTGACATTTCGCTCGCAAGATGCCTCCTTTCTTTTCTCTATACTCGAAATTTTATTTTTCGATATGTGGAAAAAGTGGATTTTACTCGCGGAGGGGTTCGCAGCATCAGCCGAAGGCGACTCATGTAATGAGTGTAACCACCGGCCGAAAAATACTTTTTCTCACTCGGGCCGTAAAGTAACGCTTTACGGCTGTCAAATCCTGGCTACTCCAGTATATGCACATGTATTCGGCGTACATTTGACGTGTTTATGATATGTATTAGTGGAAATAAATGCAAGGTCAAATATATATATATATATATTTTTATATACTATATTGTTTGTGTGAAGGATGAACTAACGAGAGTATCCCAGGTAAAAAAAATTGAAGTGGAATTATTTTTTCGAGATTTTCAAAAAATTTCTGAAGATTTTCCAGAAAATTTTTCTTTTAAACAAAAAAAAAATCGGGAAACCAAACATTTGTATTTTTGGGAAATGTTTTTTATAATTTTGTGATGACTTTTAAAAAATCATTTTTTATTAACGCGTACCCCCCCTTTGGGTACCCGTTTTTTATTTTCGGGTTTCACCTTCGAACGATTTTTTTTTTGTTTCCTGTCGTGTATGAATACTTTCACTTTCCAATCATCTTTCCAACATCTCTTACAGGTAATGGACGGTTGATAATAGGGGGGACCGGATAAGACAAATTGTGTTGTAATCGGTTAATGAGTCAATGGAAATTGCAGGAGAAAAATTTGTTATATGGGGACCGAGTGAAATTTGGTACAAATTTATTTGAAATCCGTTCTCGTCAATTTTTCTGCGCCCCAAATTTTCAGACCATTCCAAAAATTTCGTAACTATCATTATTATCCCACTAGACATTTTAGAATTGCCCAGAATATTCCAATCACTTTTCTTATTTTCAACAATGAACAATCCCCCAAATTAATTATTTTTTCAGTCTTTTATTTTTTAAACCTCAAAAAACATTATGAGTGTCATCAAATAAATCAGCCAACTGCAAAAAAATCTAATTAAAAATGGAATCCTTTCCGTACA
>NW_011887842.1:401859-406540 GCF_000806365.1 Fopius arisanus
GAGGTATATCGTGAGAGAGCCCGAAGCCTCGTCAACGCTTTTTGCAGATAATAATCACCGGTAATTATGCAATCAACGATGTCATTTCCAGTTTCAAGCTGAAATAGTCTGACTAAAGAATGTAATGATAAAAATAATAAACAACATCATCGATAGGTCCCTCACGATCAATCTGCCCTAATGTGACGTTGAGAACGGCGATATGGCGATTAATGATTATTTTATCGCGGAAGTTGCGGGTGGTACATAACCAAGACACATTGAATTGCACTATTCCTCCCCCCTTGTCTCCCCCTCAGCCCTCGGTTATAACCTCAACATTGTTTGAATCCATTCGCCTTTCTTCCCATTAACCCGGTGTACTGCCATTTGCTGGTGCACGAGAACCAGAAGAGGATACTTGATGCCTCGAGGCCATACACTGACGTCTTCCTTCCTCATTCCCTACATTCAAAACCAACACCACCAATTCCAAGGCCTCAATTCACTCTTGCCAACACACTCAAATATTTTCTATACTTTGTCTCTGAGGAGTAATGACATTGGATTTTATTCGGGGGAAAATAGAAAAAATTTCATTGAATTGCAAATTTAATTCCTTCAAACCGCATAAAACCACAGAGAAACTGGAGTAAATTGTTTTTAGAATATCGATTGTTATAAATATTCAGTGTAATATTGAATTGAAATTTTATGGAACTTTATGCAATTGAAACTTGAAGAAATTCTGAAATACGATGAGGAATTTCGATAGTGACTCTGAAAATTTGGTAATTCTGTAATTTATACCGTAATTTAGAAAGTTATTTAAGTTTTTTTTTTCACCTATCAAAATATAAATTGCAAAATGCAGCATAGGAATCCTTTAAATCATTGATCAATAAATAATAACAGCACTCTCGAAAATAAAATTCGATTATCGAAAGAGCTGCAATGAAAATAGATGAACAATCAAAGATAGTAAGAGCCTAGGAACCCTCCCACCAAAATCAATTTCCGTCCACGGTATCTATTAATCAACGAAAAATTGGTGGTCTCATAAATTTAAAAATGAATCTCAGTCGAAAAACGAATGAAAGAATTTCGTCTAAAAAACAAACTAGAATGAGATCGGTAACGAATCGAAGGAGGCGTCATTAGAGTTGTTTTTTATTTTTTTCTTCGACCTGTGCATTATTTTTTACCGAAAGGATCGGCTAGTTAACTGGCGCTCCTCTTTGGTGCGCCATTGGACAGTAGCCCTCAAGACAATGGTGTCTAAAAAGATTGGGAACGATAAATTGTCAAGGAAGAGGAATGCCGAACCTCAACTAGGCCAGAAATCAGCACAAAACCATAGGGTAGCCCTTAAATTGGCTGATTCGATTTAAAACCTCTGCATAAAATAAAACCGCAACTCATGTACCGAAGAAAATTCGCGGAATCGAATAATTCCCGCTAAAAAATATATATGCCAATAATTTTGTGTTACGCATACGTGACATAGCATTTTTGCTGGGAATACCCTTATTACCCTTATTATGAAAATAGAAACACAAAAATGAAGTTCGCCCGAGTCGAAATATCTCGAAGCGCGTAGGACTAATTCCTCATTGGTCGACTCGAACCGCCAAATTCAAATTCGACGCACGGAGTGCGCAGTAGGTCTCGTAAATAATTATAACGAAGATACACGTCCGCATATACAGGGTGTCCCAGTCTGAACTGAAAAGTCCTTTTCCACTTTGCGATCAGAAGCCCGTAGGTCAGAAAGAGAAGGAATTATGGTTCGCTCGCGTTTCTGAATAAATTTCAATGTTTTTTACTAGCATAATCTGCACGGCCTGAGTTTTTCCTCATGAACTGATTATTTAACCCCCAAAAAATGGCGAAGTCGGCCAAATTATCCCCCATGATGCTAAACATGATTAAAAACCGCTCATCAACGCTCGTCCCAATTTTCCCCAGCCCCCTCCCCCCGTAATTAGGTCACAATTATGCACGATATTCCCGACATTAATGCATGGTCAGATGGTAATTCACACGCGGTATTAAATCGAAATTTAAAGAAGAGAGAAAGAAGAGAAGACAGAGAAGAAAATGAAAAAAAAAAAAAACGTTACAGTTCACACGAAACATTGTATTTTCATTAATTCCTGTTCCGTGTAACGCGGAAAAGGGTCATTTAATTCGCAATAATGCCCCCATCGTGTGAGAATTTCACGGTAAGAACAATTCAAAGGAGTCTTGTTTGAAATTTTAGCGGAGAATTACGTGTGTGGGTATTATAAGGCCCACTACAGCAAAACTGGGCCGAGAAGTGAACGAATGTTTCAGACCCACTGCTATCTCCCTCGACCCCTCGTAATTCCCCTATCGTTCTCTCTCTTCTTGCCCATAATTGGCGGGCCTGGACCAATGATAAATCACAGAAAATCACGAAGTCGAATCACGTTGTCTCGGGTTACCCGGTGGCCCCTAGCTCAACTCAAACACGGCAAATGATTTTTCCCAAAAATGGAATTAATCGCTTTTTTTTCACTTTTTGTGAGACTTTTTTTTATCTCTTCCTTTTCAAACCTACAGCCTATCATTTGTGAGGGACGAAGAGATGATGAATCATCGGGTCGTTAGGCGCATGATAATTTGTCTTTATTTCAGGTATTAGTCATCAATTCATGCGAATTGTTGTTGACTAAATAAATTACTTCAAATCAATCATTTTTGTGCGATCGTAAATATCGAATAATTACCCGGAATTCGCTAATCGTTCAATAATTTATTCGTAATAGTTGTAAAAGGACATCGTATATTTTCCTTTTTTTTCATGTCCTGTCTAGAAAAATAATTTCATAATCTATTACTCATCAGTAATTGCGCATAAAAAAGACTGAATGTCTAATTTCCATAATGATATTTACGATTTAAACTGTTGTTGAAATATTACTGTTGTCTCTTCATAAAAAAAATTCTCTGAAAATTTTTCCAGTAATTTTTTGAAAATCCGAAAAAAATATTCCGATTACAATTTTTTTACCAGGCAGTAAAATAAAAATATTAACAATTACCTACTACGAAAAAATGAGTTAATCAGCTTGAATACCGAATTTTAATGAATGTTTAACACAAAAGGAAATATGATATTAAAAATTCAGTAGTAATTTCTACAAAAAATTGAGAGAATTTCGAATAACGCGTGGGAGAGATTGGAGGGAAATTAATAAAAGGTCTGGAGTATTTGTTTGTTTTGTTGTGCGATTGGAAGGATTCGAAGTAATGTGGTCCGTGTGCATCCGTTACTCGGAATAAATCCGTACAACACTATACTTAACCCTCTACCATTGGGTTAAGATGGATTGTTGGAATGGCTGTTGTGCGCGCGTGTCCCTGATTATAGTGCATCGGAAACTCGGTGATGCTCCCCTTAACGCCCGTTAGAAACCTTAGTGAATGCGATTCCCCATTTCTCCTTTTTTTATTCTCTACAGACTTTGTGGAAACTCTGTTACTTCAAATATCCCCGGGGTTCGATGGAATCACTCGGTGGATCTTCAATTGAAAACACCGTCTAACTTTCAGTGTCTCTAACCAGTTACTTTTTTTTTGTCTCAAATCTCTATAATCTATTCGTCTTTAGAAAAGAAAAGATATTCCATCTAATGGACTGTTGATTAATTTTTTTCGTGACAGGAGGGCATTTCATTTTTAAAGAAAAAAAAATCAAATTGCAAAATAGAGAAATAAATAAAATATCAGATATAATTCGGATTAAAAAAATTTTAATCGGAATGTTTTTTCCAAATTTTCCGGAAATTTCTGGAAAACTTGAATTTTTTTTTTAGGAAACAAAAAAAATCGGAAAACAAAACTATTTTATTTTTGGGAAACGTTTTGAAAAATTTTTCAAAAATTTGAATGGAAATTTTTTTTTTATAATTTATATAATTTTCTAGAAAATTATTTAAAAAATTATCGCAAACTAATTTTTGAAAAATTTTTCCAAACATTTCCCAAAAATAAAATTGTTCGCCTCCCGTTTTTTTTTAATTAAAAAAAAAAATTCTCAAAAGTTTTCTAATTTGTTCAAATTATCAGCGGCGACTTGAGACATTTCTTGAGAAAGACAGGAGAGAAATTTTCTCAAATTAGAAATAAAATAATTAATAAACGTATGGAGACCCAAGGTTCCGCCTGTCAAATCCGAATAACTCAATGACCTGGTACAACAAATAATGAATAAATTAATTACCTAAGCTACTAATAAAAATACTCTCGAATACCGCAGCGCTGATAAAGCACAAATTGATAAAAATGCTGAATCCCCAGGAATATCCAAGAAAATATCTGGTCATCCAGCACTGACTTGCTCCCTTACTATCAGACATTATCTTGTAATGACGATAAAAATCATGATATCACGCTAATGATCATTTCCATGAGATCACCCATCCATACTCTTCCCAGAAAGATGTCGCAAGGATGACTATTTAGGGTGTCTTCCACTGTCTTAATTATGAGATTATGGATGACGGTAGTGAAGGTATCTGTGGTAGTTTCAACGATTTAATTATCTCGGTGTAGATAATGTAATTGATGAATCATCGATTGATAAAAATTGAGAACCCCGGGTGAATGGATAAAAAGAAATAGTGTTGGACATTGGGGGAGCGTTGAATCATGGAGGCGGCTCACCCAGGTATCG
>NW_011887842.1:411995-415157 GCF_000806365.1 Fopius arisanus
TGACCTGGTACAACAAATAATGAATAAATTAATTACCTAAGCTACTAATAAAAATACTCTCGAATACCGCAGCGCTGATAAAGCACAAATTGATAAAAATGCTGAATCCCCAGGAATATCCAAGAAAATATCTGGTCATCCAGCACTGACTTGCTCCCTTACTATCAGACATTATCTTGTAATGACGATAAAAATCATGATATCACGCTAATGATCATTTCCATGAGATCACCCATCCATACTCTTCCCAGAAAGATGTCGCAAGGATGACTATTTAGGGTGTCTTCCACTGTCTTAATTATGAGATTATGGATGACGGTAGTGAAGGTATCTGTGGTAGTTTCAACGATTTAATTATCTCGGTGTAGATAATGTAATTGATGAATCATCGATTGATAAAAATTGAGAACCCCGGGTGAATGGATAAAAAGAAATAGTGTTGGACATTGGGGGAGCGTTGAATCATGGAGGCGGCTCACCCAGGTATCGAGTTAAGTGGCCGGTATCTTGGGAGGATAAAAGGGCGGCTGTCTGGCCCTTCGGGCTACTACTCTAGTTCGCCCTTACAGGAATTCCTCATACCCACGCCTGCCGTCGTGTGATCCTGTTTTGCCTTCCCACTCGTCGTTATACACACGTCCACAACGCACCACCGCCCTTTATTCCCACTCTGTACCCACCACCCATTCATTATTTTTCTCCCATTTCAAATTTTTATTTTTACCCTTTTTTTTAACATGTTTATAAACACGTGTTATGTTGATCAAGGCATTCATTACAATTAGCCCAAAATCTCATTTGCATACGAAAAAAGTTAATTATTCTTTTTTTTTTTTAAGATAAGTTCACCATTTGCATTTGACATATGCTAATTACTTTGGTTTTTTTCTTTGTTTCAGAACAGGGGGTTGCTTTATTTCTTTAATGAGAATTTAAAAATATTTGGTATTATGGGCGTTTTATGTTTTTTTTTTATTGATAACTTTTTCAATTTTTATTACTTAATAAGAGAAATCTTTGCTCTGTGAAAAACAATTTCCATTTGTTTTTAACTGTTTTTTTACTGCCGTTAAATTGAAAATAAAACATTGAAAATCCGAATGACTTCCGTAATAAAGTAAATGCCATAAAGCTGCCAATGAAAATGTAATTCCCCCCAAAAAAATATCCAATAAAATATGAAAATTCAAAAAATTCCGTTTTCTCAAAATTTCTCAAT
The DNA here is from genome assembly GCF_000806365.1 of Fopius arisanus. Classification (NCBI taxonomy): domain Eukaryota; kingdom Metazoa; phylum Arthropoda; class Insecta; order Hymenoptera; family Braconidae; genus Fopius; species Fopius arisanus. Next base: position 413,215 of record NW_011887842.1, read on the forward strand.
TTTCTTTTCACAAAAAACTTTTCAAATTTCAATTTTTTCAATAAAAAAAATTCCAGATCTATCTGAATAAAATACCTATAATGTAAAAAGAAATTGATAAAAAAAAATATAGATAAAAAAAAAAATTATGGCTTGCATAAAAAATGCAGTAAAGTTGTCAACGAAAAAGTAACCCCCCAAAGAATAAATCTCCAAAAATGACAAAAGAGATGTAAAAAAAAGTGTTTGTGGAGTCTCGTGAGGAATTTAATCCGCAGGTTTTTACCGTTATAGTAGGTGGAAAGGACGTATATACCTTCAACGGGGTTCTCCCGACGACACGTAAGGATAATGAGTACACAGAGTGGATGTTATACCGGTATGTAATTGTGCCGTTCTCTTGTCCCTCTCTTCCCTCCTACACATGATTCCCTTCTCGTTGTCTTTTTTTATTATTTTCCCACAACAGTAATAGCATGAAGGTTTGTGGGTGCGATGAAACAGACCCCCAAGTAGCTTAAGAGTGCAAATCAGACGCTATCCTTACGTGTACAATTATTATAAATTTTTATTTCTCTGATGACTCCGACATCATGCACCATCAAGGAGGGGAGTTGAAAAGTAGGTGAAGGGTTTCACTGGAGAATGGGACAATTAAATTCCGGTATTAACGAGGCTCAGGTGTGCCCACCAGTGCAATTGCTGGTAAACCCTTGTGAAACGACAACTAGGAAATATAATAAAATCAGAAGTCTATTGTTGAATTTATTTTATCTTGATAAATAACTCGTTCTCCTTTACGCTTCAATTATTTTTATCATACAGTTTCACGTTACGCAATCGAGATTAAATAAAATTCAACGCCTCGTGATAATTATCTGTGACGCAATTAATTAGCATAAAAAGTTAATTGTCTTTAAAAAATTAAATTTCTGATTTCAATGAAAATTTGATTATCATATAATGTTTATGGAAAATTGAAAATGTAACGGGCAATTTTCTTGAGGTCAATTTTAATGGGAAAAATAGCGGCAAAATTGACAGAAGTAAATCACGGAGTCGAATGCAAATTTCCTGGCGTAAAGATATAAATGGGGGATATTTTTAATTTCTATTTTCTGTACCGAAAAATTATTCCAATGTGAGAGTTACCATGCGCACAAGCGTTTATCAATGACAAGACGCAAATATGCATTGGTATGAAATATGTTTGAGGTAATGATGCGAGTTAAAAATTCATTGCGTCCCCTCGGGGACCTGATCGATAACGCCTACACGAATCAACTGGTGCGTGTACCCACGTGCGTGAGCAAATCATCTACACACTCAGACAAATATCCAAGAAAAATCACCAAACACCCCATATAATCCTCAAAGGAGAATAATCTTTGGTGAATTTCCAGAGAAATAGAGAAGCAGCGGAAACGATCAGTCAATTTTCGACTCTGTCCCCAAAAGAGCGCGAAATTACAATTAAATTATTTTTTTTAAACCGAAAAATTTAATGGAGATTCCACGAGTCATCTTGTTCGTTTCGTATTGAGGTTTAATTTTGTTTATTCATTTGAAAACTCGTTTGATGGAGTTATGACGTTTTGATCGTGAAAATGTGACTCATGGTTTTTTATTAAATTTCAGCATTGCCTCAATTTTTTTTTAATTTTTTAAAATCAATAGGAATATTTATGCATCATTCTGATGAACATTTTTTTGTTTATTTCTAATTATCGCATTTTAATATTTTAACGTGTATTTATAATGCCGTTTGAAATGATCTGGGAAATGTATTCAAGGGGATCGCGAAAAAGTTGTTGAGGAAAAAAAAAAAAAATAGCTGAGGCATTGTGGGGGGGCAGTGGGAATAATGTAGAGTCCTGCGATTAATTCGACCTCTGACACATTAATTTATAAAAGACTTGATACAAATCTAGACAAGAGGAATGACATAATTTCCTGTCACGCAC
>NW_011887842.1:415167-417301 GCF_000806365.1 Fopius arisanus
ACACACTCAGACAAATATCCAAGAAAAATCACCAAACACCCCATATAATCCTCAAAGGAGAATAATCTTTGGTGAATTTCCAGAGAAATAGAGAAGCAACGGAAACGATCAGTCAATTTTCGACTCTGTCCCCAAAAGAGCGCGAAATTACAATTACGTTATTTTTTTTAAACCGAAAAATTTAATGAAGATTCCACGAGTCATCTTGTTCGTTTCGTATTGAGTTTTAATTTTGTTTATTCATTTGAAAAATCGTTTGATGGAGTTATGACGTTTTGATCGTGAAAATGGGACTCATGGTTTTTTATTAAATTTCAGCATTGCCTCAATTTTTTTTTAATTTTTTAAAATCAATAGGAATATTTGGGGATCATCCTGATGAACATTTTTTGTTTATTTCTAATTATCGCATTTTAATATTTTAACGTGTATTTATAATGCCGTTTGAAATGATCTGGGAAATGTATTCAAGGGGATCGCGAAAAAGTTGTTGAGGAAAAAAAAAAAAAATAGCTGAGGCATTGTGGGGGGGCAGTGGGAATAATGTAGAGTCCTGCGATTAATTCGACCTCTGACACATTAATTTATAAAAGACTTGATACAAATCTAGACAAGAGGAATGACATAATTTCCTGTCACGCACTTGTACCATCGTCTCAAAGTCAAGGTCAAGAATTCGACAATTAACATATTTATAAAGAAAATAAAATAACTGTAACGCTATCCAAAATCTTCCACCGAGTAAATACCGAAACGATAAAACGTCTGGTATAAAATCTTCACAAAACAATAATAAAAATAGGAATCATGTATAAACTCGGAATTTAATGCAACATTTACATTAAATAACGTACATGGTTTCGCCTTTCAACAATTCCCCGACTACTAGCTTTTATATTCTAATTAAAATGTCATAAAGCTGGCGAAAATCGAATTGAATTGATCGTTAACTTGTGAATCAACTTGCGAAGAAACTTTTTAGTGATTAATAAAATGAATTATTCACAGGTCGAATTTCGAAAGAAAGACCGGAGAACATCTTGCGGAGGAATAAACGACTGGTCGGTGTTTTAGGGTAATTAAGCGATAAAAATTAATAATGTAATGAATGCGGAATCGCCTTGACGATTTCTGCGTGGATATGATTTTCCCATGATTTTCCCATGTTTTCAATTTCGTTACTTCATACATTTCTAATTTGATTAAATTAATTTAATATTAATTCATTTACTTAACAAGCTCTTCGCTCCCCGACTTCTATTGTCTACTCAAAAAAAATACACAAAATCGACCACAAGTTGATAAAAAAAAAATGATAAAAAAAAAAATCGGTTGCCCCCCCAAAAAATCCTAGATCAGTCCATGCGAATGTGATAACACCGAAAGATCGATCTTCCCTCATTTCAGCCACTTTCAATAAAAAAATCTAGTGCCTACATTTATCGATAAATCGGTTATGTAACACGTGCGCGAGTGCCAGTGAAACACCTCCACCAAAAAGCGTAAATAAACGGTTAAAATGAAAGAAAAAAAAGAAAAAATCTGACAATGCGCATAAAATAAAAATGAAAAATGTAATGGAAGCACGTGCACAGAGGTGCGCACATCCGACGTAACTCAGTGCACACGCCGGACATACAAGCAAGTATAAGGACGATGATCCTGCGTAGAGATTCTCCCTCGAGCTTATATACAAGCTATATCGGCCATCGTCGTCATAATTCTGTTTCTTCAATCCTTTCCTTTTATTTTCATAATATCCCCCTCAGTCTCTTTGTTTGCTTTAACCCCTTCCCCGTTAATTCTTTAACTCTTTCTACAGCGATATCGCAAGAGAGTTTACGTGTCTTCTCCATCAATTCGACTCACATGATTCAATGGTACATACGCATGTTATATGCCAAACGGCAAAAGATAACGGTTCGATGGTTTTAACTCGGTATATAGTAGTCCTTGTCCTTGGCCTTTTCGTTTCAATTTATTAAAGCGTTTGCTCTCCCTTCTTTATTTTTTATATTTATCCTTTTATTGCATGACAATAATTCCCTTTTCAATTTTATGCCGAATTGGAAATGCAAATTAAATCGTATCAGATTGGGTTTGACGGTTCAATTTGTGGGAGACTTATTAATGA
>NW_011887842.1:417311-419957 GCF_000806365.1 Fopius arisanus
CACCGAAAGATCGATCTTCCCTCATTTCAGCCACTTTCAATAAAAAAATCTAGTGCCTACATTTATCGATAAATCGGTTATGTAACACGTGCGCGAGTGCCAGTGAAACACCTCCACCAAAAAGCGTAAATAAACGGTTAAAATGAAAGAAAAAAAAGAAAAAATCTGACAATGCGCATAAAATAAAAATGAAAAATGTAATGGAAGCACGTGCACAGAGGTGCGCACATCCGACGTAACTCAGTGCACACGCCGGACATACAAGCAAGTATAAGGACGATGATCCTGCGTAGAGATTCTCCCTCGAGCTTATATACAAGCTATATCGGCCATCGTCGTCATAATTCTGTTTCTTCAATCCTTTCCTTTTATTTTCATAATATCCCCCTCAGTCTCTTTGTTTGCTTTAACCCCTTCCCCGTTAATTCTTTAACTCTTTCTACAGCGATATCGCAAGAGAGTTTACGTGTCTTCTCCATCAATTCGACTCACATGATTCAATGGTACATACGCATGTTATATGCCAAACGGCAAAAGATAACGGTTCGATGGTTTTAACTCGGTATATAGTAGTCCTTGTCCTTGGCCTTTTCGTTTCAATTTATTAAAGCGTTTGCTCTCCCTTCTTTATTTTTTATATTTATCCTTTTATTGCATGACAATAATTCCCTTTTCAATTTTATGCCGAATTGGAAATGCAAATTAAATCGTATCAGATTGGGTTTGACGGTTCAATTTGTGGGAGACTTATTAATGAAGAATTAATGAAGAACATATTTTTTTATTCTTCACAATCGTAAATAATTTATTCCCTAAGAGCTGACTATTTTAAAAAATTAATTAATTGTCCTATTTTTTATTTTGATACTGCAATTAATTTTATCAATGTCAAAAATTTTTTTTTTTCATTTTCCCGTTTTATCATTGTTTAAAAATGGAGTTCTTCATCAGGTAATTGTAAATAAAAAAAAATGAGCGTCTGACCTCTTGCCATTTTCTAGAATGATTTTTCATTGAGTAAGAAATTAAGGCTTGAAATTGAAAAAATAATAATAATTTAACGTGATATAATTCCTCCATGAAAAATTAATCCATTAATTGAATGCCCCCCAGACAATAAAAAAAAAATTCATAACGACTGTCTTCCTCCCTCTTATAAAAACATTGAGCAAAGCATGATGTTCTTGTCAACATTAACCATATCGCAATTACCCGGGTGTTAGATCTAAAACCCCGAGATGGTAAAAGCCCACCTCTCATTTTCCACAGCGAGGGGGGTCTTCCTCATAATCCACATGTCCACTATGTTTGTGCATAAATACTTGCATCCGTGAACACATTAATCCGAGGGCTTGTACACACATATCCTCTCGGTAATTCCACATGAACTTACAATCCCCCATTTCCATACTCGCTCAAACCCCTTAGGTGTGTGAGTATTTTCAATGCAATAACGTAAATTAATATACATCCCGTAATAGTTCGGCCCACGCGTATCCTATATGAGCACCGGTTCATCGTCACGCGACGTGAATCCCTTTGATGACTTTTCAACTCGATATTTTACTGTGTGAAACACACAATTGTTACGTTCACTCACTTTCCAATTATATTTATTTAAGGTGAATCAACCAACGCCTGAGAAAATTGCACGTTACCTAGACGCAGACGTTTGTCTTTTAGAAATTTATATAAAAATCTTGTTTGAATAAACAAGTCATTGGGCGATTAATAATTATTTATCAATTCTCATGATTTGTGAGTTATATTTAAATTTCAATTTAATTAGTTTAATTCTGGAAAAAATTCATATCAGGGATTTTATTTATAATTGTTTAAGAGAAAAGTAATGTAGCTTCATGTAATCTCTGAGGGAATGTTATTTTTTTTTTATTCATACTCATTTGTTGGAATATTGGAAAGGAAATCTGCAATTTTTCTGTGTGCAATTTGTTCGGTGAAAAATGAGAACGAATGTAATTTCTACACTCAACTCGATTTCCATTCCCTTGGATAACATAAATTAGTTGTATAATTTGAAAAATTGATGGAATCGACCTTTTACTAATTTATCAACGCCGAACGCAACTTTATGGAATGTTAAAAATCTTATTTAAATAACTAGAAATGTGAATGTAAATTAGGAAAACGTGCAATTTGCTCACTTTCAACTCCATTAAATGCTCACAATTATTATGAAGGAAACAGCGTAAGAATACAAAGAAATACCTTCTAAATTGCCACTTTTTTATTAACGCATGACTTAATATTGAAAAAATGCAGGTTATTACTCAAAAATTACCGATAATCGTCAATTGCACGTGGTATTACAACTGATAATTGTTGGCAATTTCCAGCAACTTTTCTCAACGCTAACAAATCGATTTTGTTTCAAGTCATAAAAAATAATTTTTCAACTTCCAAAACCTGAGTCCTTGAATTGTTCACGAAAAACCTTTCCAAAAATGCCTGATAATTGAAAAACTTTTGTGATACCACAAAAGTTTTGAAATTTTTCCAAATGTTCAAAAAAATTCTGGAAAACATTTCAGAAATTTTTTTTTGTTAAAAAAAAAATTGGAAATTGAAACAATTTGATTTTTGGGAAAGGTTTTGAAAAATTTGTCAACAATTTAAATAGGAAAT
>NW_011887842.1:419967-421355 GCF_000806365.1 Fopius arisanus
ATTTTGTTTCAAGTCATAAAAAATAATTTTTCAACTTCCAAAACCTGAGTCCTTGAATTGTTCACGAAAAACCTTTCCAAAAATGCCTGATAATTGAAAAACTTTTGTGATACCACAAAAGTTTTGAAATTTTTCCAAATGTTCAAAAAAATTCTGGAAAACATTTCAGAAATTTTTTTTTGTTAAAAAAAAAATTGGAAATTGAAACAATTTGATTTTTGGGAAAGGTTTTGAAAAATTTGTCAACAATTTAAATAGGAAATGTGTTTTTATAATTTACATGGCGCATTTTTTGAAAATTTTGAAAAATTCAAAAAGTACAAAAACAACAGGATAATTAAAAAAAATTATATTCGCAAAAATTTCTAGAAAATTGTAAAAAAAAAATTCTGAAACAATTTTTTGGAAAATTCCCCAAAACGTTTCTCAAAAATACAATTGTTTTGTTTCCCAATTTTTTTTTATTTGAAAAAGAAAAATTCTGAAAAGTTCTCCAGAATTTTTTTTTTAATTTGTAAAAAATATTCCGATTACAATTTTTTTTTTACCCGGGGCATTATACTGTAGAACTGAAACGCAATATTTTAGGCATTTAGTTGGCACTTGGTCCATTGGCTGGGAGTAATTTTTTTTATGAGTGCACATACACACCGTAACGACTGGAGAAAGCCAACTTTCATGAACAAAGTTACACTCGATCGTTACGTAAACAATCAGCCCCGACCAATTGAAAGAGAGACAACCAAGTGGCTAGAGTGCACCTTAAAAAAGCTTTAAAAAAAAATGAAAAGACATCAGTGTCCTGATCCCTAGCATTGAGAATTCAGACTCACTGGAATATAAGCATGAAACGACACTCGAGGCGTTGCACACGTACACGTTCGAGCAGTTAATTTTCCGCTGACCAAGCGTGAACGCAAAAAGGCAAAACAAATCCAAAACTAAAAAATATTGAATAAATAACGAGTAGTTGTGTGTCCGGTCTGCACCAGACGTCATCGCGACTGGAAAATCCACATACGGTTCAAGATTTTTAACTCAATTTTCAGATTTTGTATTTTCGATCTAAGAGAAATATTTATTGTCAAAAAGCTTTGTGAACTCATTTTCTGGGAATACCGAAATTTTTGGATTTTTTGCTTCCAAATTCGGATAAGCGACAATTATGTGAGAGGTTTTTCAAATCTTATTTTTTTTACATTTTTTTTTCTTTCAATTTTATTTTTGAGAAAGGTTTTGAAAGATTTGAGTAGGACAATTTAGCTATGTGAAGTTGGCATCGAAGTTTGAAAAATCTAACTTTTTTTTGTTGGTTTGGATTGTACTCATTGAGTACTTGAATGTACCCTGTACACTTTTTTTTGTACCCTCTTACTTTAGCCCTGAAG
>NW_011887843.1:0-14087 GCF_000806365.1 Fopius arisanus
TCTTGAACTCCGATTCTGCACGATTTTGCCCCCCTGCTTCAGGGCTAAAGTAAGAGGGTACAAAAAAAAGTGCACAGGGTACATTCAAGTACTCAATGAGTACAATCCAAACCAACAAAAAAAAGTTAGATTTTTCAAACTTCGATGCCAACTTCACATAGCTGTTACCCCCCGGTAATTTTTATCCGATTTCTCTCTCATGTTGAAAATCGCGATGCTCCACCCCGAAATCTGAGAGTCAAACCCGTATAGGATACCAAAACTTGGCTAGTGCTTTTGGGGGTGCATAAACTCCTCTGTATCGGTGCCTAGCCATCCTCATGGATCGTATTGGTGATCGAATCTGAAATTCAAATTCCGAATTGGAGCCGATCGGCTGGGTCCTAATCAGATCGTGTTTATAGGCGGTGCACGGATCCCCAGTTCTGCCAACTGGAAAATCGAGGCCGACTCGGTTCACCGAACGCGTCGTCCAGGGGAACAAAAGATTCTGGCAAGATTTTTTTTTATATTTCTATTTTTTTTATTTTTTATTTTTTTTCGTCGAGGTTTTCTTCCCTTTTGTGCAACCCTCCAAACTTTACTTTGGCCCTCGTCCGAGTTCCCTCAGCTTTTTGAGAGGCGAACCCCTCGTCTTTATACCTTTTCCCTCTTTCAAATCCCACAATCCTGCTTTGTTTGCCATTGACTTTTTTCGGGGGAGTTAGCACTGCGCGGGCTTTGATCCCACATTGGATTTTTTTTTTTCTTTCTCTCTCATATATATTTTTTTTTTCATTCGCGGCTAGTCTCTGCGATTTCTCCGGCCATTAGGGGATTAGAAACATGTCGAGTGCTTACGTAAGCTGGCGATTTGGGTCAAGTGGAGAGTTTAACCCGACGTTGGGGAAATGCTGGGAATTATCGGTTAGTTTTGGATTTTTGTAGGGCCCCATCCCAAAAAAAATCCTCATTTTTTTAATTCCGCAGAAAAATATTCTCAATAATTAATCAATCACTGCTAATTATCCATATTTCTAATTATCGATAACCCCAAATTAATAATTGACAATTTAAATTCTTCATTTTTGATAAACAACCGATTAATCACGAAAAATTATCAGCCGCACCGTAAAGTGACCGTGACCTATATAAAATTCTTGCATGACAATATGCTAATTAAATTTGATAATTCAAGTCCTTGGACTTATTTATTAATACCCGAGAAAATAAATTCCAGTGTCTCCGGATGACGCACAATCCTCTCACTGCTCATTAAAAAAAAAAAATTCCAATTATGAATCTTGCACTCTGGTGATAGAACTAAAGTACTTTTGTTCCATGAAATACTCCGGCAAATGGCTCTCTGTAACGATATTACGAGCCACTTGGCCTTGATACATCTTGTGAAGTAGAATTCGCTAGTTACACTCGTGTCGACTTCTTTGAAATAAACCCAAGAGATGGATATTAGATGAGTGCCACCTAGATTCATTCCACTCGGGGTAGATTACATTGGCCTGTCAAAGTGCCTGACCCATGATTTTTGACGGGATGGGGCGATTTTAAAGACACGATGTGATAGGCGGTCTCCTATCGCTCGGTGCGTGATTGGAATTTCGATTTGAGACTATCGAAACGCTCCAACGCCCCTCTGCATACCAATACAGGGTCAACCCAGTGGCTTATATATTCAAGGAGAACGGGGCCGTCGATATTGGAACCATTTTGTTTTTTTTTTATCTTCACTTTACCTCCATTTTGGGGTCATGCGCGCGGCGAAAATTAATGAATTACTCGTGACAAAATTTGTAGATTGAAAATTCAATTTTTCATTTCGCGTTTCTAATTATCTATATATCTAATTGCACATTCAGTTTCATAGACTTCTCGATTAATATTCTGAATTATCGACCATCGGTATCGGCCATTTTTCAGCGCTGCCAACCGATTTTTTGTTTTAATCCCCAGGGAATTTTTATTTTTCACAGTGTATTCAGTCAAATTCCTTCAGATCTTCCTTTCATGTCGCTTTTAGATAGAAATTCTCGTGAAATTGGAATGATTAATCACGAAAGGTACACCTGCTTTATGTATTCCAGTCCCGAGTCCTCGTATTTTCAAGCTGTTTTTAATTGTGTTAAGTCCCTCGAAAGCTGGAGTCAAAGGCAACCGTTCCCTCCGTCCCCGAACCAAAAATAAATTAATAACAAACATTTGTAATTTCGTTTCTCCACCGCACGTGTCACCAACAAAGATGGATGCTCATGTCGTGCATCTGTAGTTCCCGGGGGGATGTGTAAAAAAAATATATATATATAAAAATCTCATTAAACATCCTCCAGAGGCGTTTTTCAGAGGTAGACATAGAAAAGAGGAGATGACTCAAAGCCTCTGGCGTATTACGTACGCGTTTGCTGTACTCATGTACTTACCTACTCCACGTTTTTTTTTTAGCGCAATGCATACAGTCTCTCATCCAACGCCTGGATATAATTGTTTTATCTCCTCGTTAACAAGAATGGATGGACCTTGCGTGACGAGCGGCTAACTGTGAAAATGAGGGTCGTTGTGTCGCGAAAAAAAAAAATGCTCTCACGTTTCTTTTTTTTTATAAAGTGAGGGAAAAGGGGTTTTTCTCGAGTGCGAGTGGATACGGTGTTTATCGGACTGAATCTCAGGGCATGTGACGACTACGACGTTTCGAACGACCTGCCCATCAGACTTTATTGGAATCGTAGTACTTTTCAACGACCCTCTCGATTTACCACCCCACACGTGACTTTACTTATCTAGAGGGAATTATAGTTAAAGGGAAATGATCCACTCACTGAATTCGAATCGGGGGACTGTCGGGTTATCGGGTGTTGGTAAAGGGCGAGGTAAAAATATTTTTTTCAATTTTCTGGGAGGGGGAAAAAAAAATAGTGTCTCTCTTCGGGGCATCACAATCCAATCTTAACCCGGTTGAGGACGAGAATTGTAAAATTACACGAGTGCTGGTGTACAATGATATCGGTTTGGCCTCTCGGAAATTGAACGTTTAATCTCACAAGTGGATCTATCGTTTTTGGCCCTTGGCCTGCTTGAGGAGAAGGAGCACTAGCCAGACAGTTCCATTTCAGTGCAGGTGACGGGGGTCGGGCTGAGAAAGTGATCGATGAGTCATGTACACCTTATCCCTTCTTCACCTTCCTCCCTCCCCCCCCGACATTCACCGCCTCCGACTTCTCTTCTCGATGAGCGATAACGAGATAAATTATCAACACCCATTCGCAGGGTTTCCATGCTCTTTCAATCGTAATGAAGCTTTTTCTCGTCAACGACATAATCCGCCACGCGTGACGTCAATTCTTTGTTAGAAAATTCATGCTGGGTCTCATTGAAGGCTAGTATTCTTTCGATTGTTCTGGTAATTGTTCGCAGTCGATTTGTGTTGGTTTCGCAAAAATTCGGGGTTTGGAATTTAAAGCCGACATCCAACATTCTCCGGTTAATGCTGGCGGGCGACATTAATGTATCGTGATTTTAGTTCAGGAATTAGGAGAGTTGTCAGTTGCATTCATAATCGAATTGAGGAATGATATTTTTCATGTCGGGTAATTTTCATGTTGACGACATTACGCTTAATGTCGCCTCACCGGGGATATTTCAAAGTAAATTCCCGAAGCGGAATATAAAATTCCGGGGACTAACAGAAATTCATCTTTAACTCAATATTTGGAATATGATATTCAATGCCGGCATCCGACATTCACCGGGTAATGTTGGTATCCGATATTACCGACTGGCTCATCTATTCGGGAAAATAGGTGTCGGTTTAATGAAAAGTAGATTTATAAATTCTGTTTTCCATTCGACAGACTCCCGGGGGTCTTCTTATTCTATTCAACTACATAATGCTCGACACGTGACGTCAATTCACCGCAGATATTCCAAAGTGAATTCACGCGGTGCCCCATCAAACTCAGGTGTCTGGATGAGCACTGCATTGGGTGAATGTACACACGAGTGTGGAATAACACACATGTACATTTGCCCATGTACTTGTCATGTACTGTGCACTAACTGTAAAACATTCATACGCCGCTGGAGTTCTCCAAGAGAATAATTAAAATATGAACTCTGAACTCCATAAAGCTTAACTAGGGAAATCCGGGAATGGCTCGACGCAGTTGATAACTACCGGTGGAAATATTGTTTTAATAAAATCGGGGATTACGCTGTTTTAAAAAATTGAAATATCCACAACAAATAACAATTGAAAAATTTATTCACGTGGCATTTAATCATTTCTCCAACGCGAGTGAGTAGAACGGTGAATTCCAATTAGGAATTTGTTTTATATTCATTGAATGTTAATGAATTTTCGTTGTCTCATTGATGCCAGTCATTCTGAAGGGTGGGGAATCGAGAATGAAGTCGTTGATTGTTAGATTATATTATGCAAGACCCTAGAATGCTTTCTAATTCTCATTCTGTAATCTGTAGTGGCAGTGCTACGGTTGCATGACCTTTCTCCGACAATCGTTGAAGGGAAAGGTCAAATTCACTCGATTCTGATCCATTTAACTCGGTAATTCCTCAATTACCTTCATTTCAGCTCATTATTTTTACTTTTTATGACAATTAAGAATTTTTTCGGAGGCTAGGGTCGAGTTAGGTGAATATCATACACGACAGGATTCGCCTGTGACGTAAACTTGGCAGATACTCTATTGCGCGTCTTGATGGGAAGGAGCGAGTTGATTATTTATATAGCATCGATTTCCGCGGATTGGTTCGCCGATGAAGGTCATCTCCTATTAGGCAATATTTACCTTCATCGTCTCAGAAGAACGTGTTCTGTATGGGAATCTGCTATTTAATATACTTGTCTAATGGCGAAAAAGATACCCATCCCAGCGCTTGTTTCTGTGTCAGCTGCACAACTCGGAATCGGCCATTACATTTCTACTGTATACGTATACAACCTCCTCTCATTTCGCCGGGTGTATCTGTAATGAAATCTTTTGTTGGGCCCGGGTGCTTCTCCGTAATCACCACTCGGTACTCTTTGTATGTCTGCCTTCTTCGTACCTTCCACCTTCTTTCACTTTTACGGTAACGATTTTGTGCTTGAGGATTACATTACTAACATTACAAATCCCTCCAGTTTCTATTTGTTCATTCAAGTGCAAATAATAATGGGCCATTATGCATTTAAGATGGCGGTGGTACAAAATAGTTTCGGTCAATGGCTCTGGTAATTGCCAATTTGCATCATATTTTTGACATTTCGAATTGGGTCAACATTTCTAGTCTAGCGCCGACATCCAACATTCCCCGGTTAATGTCGGTGTCTGACATTTTTTTTTCTGGACAGAACAATTAGTTCCAACTTTCAAATAGAGTTGTCGATTTTTTTCTATGTCGGGGGGTCTCGTCAATCGCCGACATCCGACATCCGACATTCGACCCTCAATGTCACCTTGAAAAATGTCACCTCATGAGATGAACACGCGACATTCCAGTGTATCGTTAAAATCACGTGAAAATGTACATAAAAACGATCTCCAGAATCCTCAAAACTTTCCATTTATTAGTATTTCAAGGGATATACAAGTACCTGGGGAAAAGTTGAAAAAAAAAGAGAGAAAAAATTGTATTTGAAAAGTTTTGGAGTAGTTCTTTTCCAGTAGCAGCAAGATGAAAAAAAAAAAGTAGAAACATCAATATTGGCCGGAGAATCGGTGAGGTAGTATCTGGAATATAACTCGCAATAGCGTTCATCCTGGTGAGCTCAACGTGAGGATTTAATATAATCTTATGCACTTCCACCCATCTCCCCCTTATAAACGGGATTAATGCAGCAATCCTTCGTGGAGAGTACCCTCCACATGCTGTGTATAACCAAGCCCCGCGGGTGTATTGCTTTGCAGTTTGCGTACGGCATCGTCGTGTCGAGAGGTATCAAGACGAACTTGTATTATCTCCTCGTTTATTGTATCACATAATCCGGAGTTATTATCACTGCGGTTGGATGCCACCGTGTACCTTTATTCAGAGAGAATGTCGTGGTAACGTGACATTTGTAATATAAAAACTAGAAAGAAAATCGATCTCGACATATCTCGGAATGTTTTTAATGACCCGTGAGACGAAACCCACCCTTTTTATTTATTTTATTTTATTTGAATTATTAAACAAATTTTACCTAAGGGGGAAGCGAAAAATTTTTGAAAATTCATTTATTCTCATTCATGAATCAAGTCGATTAATTCACTGAAAGCTTGATTCAATTCGAGTCAAAAAATTTATTGGAATCAAATCGATTTGAACGAGCCGAAACAAGCAGAATTTTCACGTCTATCTCCCGCGTCCCCATCTGAATTAATTAGTGTATTTTTTTTACGTTGAGAATTCAATTCCCTCAAAGCTCCCAGCTACTCATAGTTTTCAGTTTTTTAACGGCTGGATTATCAGGAATTTTTTATTATTGAGAGCACTAGAACCGCCACCGCGTACCATAAACTGCGGTGGATTTGGTTAGGTTCTACCACTGCAGTATGCTTTTTACTCCGAAAATTCACTAACTCTGTTTCATTGAAGTCAACAATAACGATCAATACGGTTTTGGAGTGGGTGCGTGTGAGGTATAGAAACGCGGTGTGTTTTCAAACTAAAAGCCGAATGGTTTATTGTTGTAGAGTTGCTGGTGCACTAGCCGCAACGTCCGTCGGTGAAAATTTCCCGGTCTCTTTTCCCCCCAGAACACAGAAAGCGAGTGTTCTTTCATGATATTTCTGCCTTTGATTATTGCCACTTGATCCAGCGCCACCACGCGGAGGCGTCCCTCAACTAGGGCTCTCATAATCTCTTTGATTGAACCTCGCGTTCTCTTCTGCTTTATATTCAACATTCAGAGGTAACACCCCGGAAAATAGCACTTTACAAACGATTGCCATGATTTACTGCTGTTAGATAGTCACTGGCTTATCATTTCGAGGATTTTTCCTCAACTCCATCGGTTTAGTGGATCAATCCGGCTAGAACTAGACCAGAAATTGGCATAATCATCCGACCGTATGTCGGGCGATAAATTTCGACATAGCCAGAAGCTACCTTGCCACCCGAACATACAGATAGCCAAACTTCTCCGGGGTGCTAGCACAGGCTATTCGCCGAGCTAAGGGGTGACTACAGATCGATATAGAGTAAAAGTTTTCCATTGGGTGAATGGTGTGGAGGTTAATGAGACCACTCAGTGGCATCGCCGTAAATACAAGATGCTCCATTCAAAAATACCAAATTTGCCCTTTCATCAAAATTGATTGTCAATCCGAATAATTTTTTGTTTGACACCCTGACAATCGTGTCAGTGAAATTAGGAATAAAGCCCAGTGGTAAATATTCCCATAATTCACCTCGAGTTTTGAAATTCCACAGTAGTTCACTAACGAACATTGAAATTCATGAGGTGGGATTATTTGATTTCACAGCCGTATCCTGGAAGGGTTCATCTGACTAGAGTATAGGGTGATAGCACTGATGGAGTACCCCTAAATTCGCTCCATTGCCAATTACCCTAATCACTGGACAAATTCACTAGCTCAGGGCTTTCTATCTCTCTAAATTTTCTCATCCCTCTTTACTCACTCCACCTCAGGTACTATTCTAGTATGATCTTGTTCTTATTCATGCATTTGGTGTTGCTTGGCGCTTGCGCTCTGTCGGCTTAGGTGAGTTTAACCGAGCATTAGCAGCATAAATCAAAACTTGGGCATCTCCAAGTTGGTCTTATGCCGTCGTTTCGTTTCGTCGACCATTCAGAGTCTCAAGAGTACCGTGAATAAAGAGGTATGCGGCTCTTTAAATCCGTGGTTCAATTTCCTTTTTTTTTTTCTCTTTTCTTTTTCTTTACTTCTGCATGACAATGGGGTCTTTCTTTCAATATGAATAGTCTGCGGCTCCCCGTTCTCGCCGACTCCAGGGATTTTTCATCTTTATCTGAAATTTATGAGGCCCATTTTACCCCGGTGTCACATGTCTTTTTTGGGCTTTCAACAAGTTCATGTCGTTAGGCCTCAGGATTTTTCTTGTGGGATGCCAGCATCCAACATTAAAGTTCCCATTTGCATTCGATTTCCCTAATCAACATTAATTTTCAACATTCACCATTCGATGTCACCCAACATTAAATTGCAGCATTCAGCATTAAATTCCGACATCCAGCATTAAAACTTATGAAAAGCTTTTTCGCTCAGAATTTTTTTTTCTTCATGAAGAATGACCTCGAGCCACTGCAATGCCTCGGAATTCAAATCATCAGTTTTTCAGCCCATGAATCTTCCAGACGAGTTGGTTTTACCTTCGTTACAATGTTTATCCTAGATCACTCTCGATATACCCTCTTTTCCGGTTATCCTACATCTTAGCGCGAATAGCTTCCCTTTTTGCAAACCCGTGGGTGGGGCTGAATGTTTGGAGTTAGCGTACGGTTGAGCGGTTGACTCTAATCTCGTGGCAATTAATCTCGTGCTAAAAGCACTGGGAGAACCGTGGGGGCCGTCACGGCATCTCGGTCGACCCAGATTCCTTAAGGGACCAGATAAAATGCAGAAGATGGCGTGCGATTGAGGCTTTGTTCCTTGAAAAAAAAAATGGGTGGGGGGAGAGAGGGAGAGAGTTACTGGTTGGTGCTATTTTTTTTTCTTGTTTCTCTTGTTATCAGACGTCGTTTACTTTTATGCATTTCGGATGCTAAACTGCCGATTACACGCGGCGATAATTCACCGGAAAAGTAGTTTCTGGTGGTTAATGAACGGTAAGAATGTTGATAACGGACTGATAATGGATTATTAATTTTCGGTTAAGAACGCGGTTCGGGCGCCGATTTATAGCCAAGTGGCGATTATCTGGTGTCACATAATTCAATCGGTGGTTATTTCAAGGGATTAGTTCAGTGACGCCATCGACAGGTGGCGCTGGTGACAATGACAGATCCCAGAAGAATAAAAATTTACGGGAGAATTTATTTTCTGGACAAACAATGTTACATTTTTAATTTCTAAAACCCGAGAGAAACGACGCGAAATTCGTTCTTTTATTCTTTCATTCATTATTTTTCATCTACCTGAGTATATATTTATATACCTCATGTACATCCTTGAATTCAACGAGCAGAATATTCTTTTCATCCTCAATTCTCTGGATCTGACAATCCGACCGTACTTCATGAATTTTCTGGTACGATGAATTCTCCATTATTTCTCACATTTTAACGAGCAAATAAATTACCAAGAGCCTACACCCGTGTTCTGAGGTGAATTGATAAACTTATAACAACTTTAGTGAACTAATTTTCAATATATTCTTGGGTTATCGCGTACGGAAATAAAAGTCGGATGTGCGAGGGTAAAAATTCTTGGCCGATATTATCGAGAATATTTTACGTGATTTATCTTCACCGAGTGGTGCCTTCACACCTACCATTACTCTCGGTCTTACTCGTGTGAATGATATCAGCTGATAACGCAGTTGATATATATTCCAGGTATGGGCGATATATTTTTTTTTCCGCTTGAAAAGCACTCGAATATATTCAGACCTCGCTGATAATGAGAATTGATGAAATGTCCAGTGGAGCGATTGAATTTTTTCCTCGATTCGTGTAAACGGATTTTATTAAAGGTTTTCCTCGGTGGAATATTCATCAATTTCCATTGAATATTTTGTTGAAGGTCCACTCAATCGTCGCGGGATCGATAATGTCTAGGGACTGTTGAAAAATTGACAATTGAACTGACAACAACGCGCGGATATCAGTAGCGAAATGCCGATGCTTTTTTTTTACCCATTTCACGCAAAACTGTTGATTCTAGATAAAAATATCAAAAGTCCTTTTTTCAAGATCATTTAAATATCTACAAAAAATCTTCTGATCTCTTTTTCTATTAAATCGATAGTTTCCGAGATAAATCGACAATCTTTCAGTCCGACTCATTTCACGTTACCATTTTTTTCGATATTAATTGAATGCAATTAAAATTGAAGTTAAATTTATTCATCACGTTACGATAATGTTTATTTTCACTGACCGAGAGGCCTGTCTCTCTGAACTTTTCAAATATTCATTATGAAAAGTTCTGATGTACTTTGCAGTGTCATGAGAAAGTTTGGTTAATTCTCCCGAAGGATAAAAAAAAAATTTCCCTCAAGAAAATGCATTAGCTAAATAAA
The DNA here is from genome assembly GCF_000806365.1 of Fopius arisanus. Lineage (NCBI taxonomy): Eukaryota > Metazoa > Arthropoda > Insecta > Hymenoptera > Braconidae > Fopius > Fopius arisanus. Next base: position 10,201 of record NW_011887843.1, read on the forward strand.
CTGGATTAGCCAGTGGATTCTGGCAGTACTCCAGCGAACTTGAGGGGTAAAAAGAAAACATCAGTGTGCGGTCGGCGATGAGATGGATATACCATTTTGAAATTGCCCAAGTACGAAGATGATTCGCGAATTACAAAGTCCGTGGCGCCCAACCAACTCGCCACAAACGCGAAAGAATTTTTTTTCCATTTCAATTCCCAATTGACATAATTTTAATCCACCGAAAACTCCACTTACTATTCAAATGGTTAAGATTTTAATGCAGTGACGCTACCGCAAGTTGGCGCTCCACCCAATTCCCAGCAAGTGCCACTTGAAGGCTAAAAATTAATGAAAAACAATTTTCCCCGTACCAATCGTAAAACAAAACTCGAGCGCTGAAAGCCCGACGAGGAAAAGTCGCGGATGAATCGAAAAGGCAGAAACAAATTGAAAACTCTCCTTCGAGGGGTCGATTACAACAAAAATAAACGAGCGATGACTTGAGTTTAAAAAAAATAATGAATTGAAATGAGCAGAGAAAATGTTGAAAGATATTAATTATGGCTGGATTCACCACCCGGAAAAGTTTGAGGGTCGTTGAAGCGTGGAAAACTCAACAGAATTCACAGGGGTGTAGATGAATTGCATCAGATGAAAACGAAGTACGAATGGTAACGAAGGAATGAGCAGTGAGAGATAGGGAAAAGGGAGACAGGGATGAATGAGACTTGATGGTACTTTGTGACTCGGTGGCATTGTCTTTGAAATCTTGTGTATTTTGGTGGGTGAGGGGTGGCGATGGGGGGTGGCTCTTTAAACAAAGTTTGATATCACGAGACTTGATTCGCTGTTTGGTCAGAGTTTCACGGTCTAAATACCCGACAGAGGTGTGATATCAAATTCTTGCGATTGCCCCGAATCAGGTATCATTTGTGGCTCTGGAGATTTGTCGGTTGTACCTTGGGGAAAATTTATCCCGTTATTCTCCCGTGTCGGGATTATAACCCACGTAATGGAGGAAAATTGGGGGAATCGCTTGGAGGTGTTTATCCAAATATTTCTCGTTGGAAATCATAATTACACTAATTGAACAATTTCGTTGTGATTATTCAATTGAACGCATTTTCAGGGTGGGATATTATGCAAAAAAATATTTTCGATAATAATAATAACGATAATATAATTCAATTGAATTACATGAAGGGTCAAAAAAAGAACAATGTATTTTTTTTATATAGGAAAATTTTTTTTTAATTAAACAAAAATTCGGGCAACGTTTTTTGACTGATTTTTTTCGATTTGATTTTTTTTTCGGATTGACAAGTGAATTTTTGACGATTCACTGTATATCAAATTTCTCAATAGTGAAAATATTTAATCACCATAGGGTGGAGATAGTGCTACAATGTCATTAGTTCACCAACAGCTTCATTCCATTCAGCCGACCATGCACGTTTACGTGACAGACAAGCTTTGCCATCAGTTGGCAGAGGGTTGGGAGGGGTTGAAAGGGGGTTGTGAAGGTATACCGCTCTCTCGGCGTCATTATCGGCATTAGGTATACGGGTTTTAGTCCTGCCAACGTGGTTTAGGGCTTTCCACTTTCGATCCACCACCACCGGGACAACGATAATTCGATATTCTCCTCTGGGGTAAAATGCAAACTCGTTAACGTCGTGAATGCGTTTCAACGAATACCCGACACTGAAATCTACGACGACTAATAACGCTGACTCCGTTTCAATTTCCTTTTCGCCTTGTACGGGGAATTTCAAGATATTTATTAGTTTAATTTCACATTGAGGTGGCGCATTGCGAGGAATTATCTGTTAAAATCACGGGACTTTTGGTTTTTTTTAATGGAAATTACATTTTATATTAATTTACGTCTCATCTCTTTATGATTTGCTATTGTCTGCAGCGCCACCTGGCGATGGCGTCACTCAATTAAAAATTAAAAATAATTATCAATTCCATTATCTCGAATTATTATTATTGACAATAAGAAATCGGTAAAAATGACGGATTAATCTGATTAATTAATCACCCGCGTCTCGATTGAATCATCATTATCGTCGATGACAATCGATTTTTATCTCGAGGCATATTGTCATTCCTATCGAGTCCCATCGATATCTACAAATACCCCCGGAGTACTACACAAAAAATCCCGGGGGGAATAAACAGAGTGAGAGGGAGATTAAAAAAAAAAATTATTTCCACTAATGACGGGAGCTTTTTTGCGGAGTGCAGAATCGTGTTCCGGGATCGTTAATGGCCATCGCAGTAGTAGCACGAGAGTGCGGCTGTGATTTTCATCGAAATTTCTCCAATGTTTAATTTTTACTCGTATTTTTATTTTCAACTGGGAGTGATGCAATTAGAGTACCCGATGTTGGGAGAATTTATAGTTGATTTTGACGGGGTACGTGTCAAGTGTCATTTCTGTGTCACATTGTCTGGGGACAGCTTCAATTAATGATACATCAGGGCTATTTGGAGAGCAGATATGTTCTTTCGGAAAGTATTTGAGGGTTAAATCGTCGGAGGGATGAATATATCGTGAAAATATTCATTTACCCTTATATATTTCAGTTCAGTCGCATTTATCATGCAGTATCCGTGAATCTAAGAGAGATACAGAAATTTTTATTAATACCATTTTTACAGCTCGAGCTTTTTCCCAGAAATAAGGTCATACGAAAAAATCTGTAATCTTCATTAGATTTTGAGATATCCCCCGATAACTCCATTCTAATTCAGTTTTCGGTAGATCACAATTAACACGACGATTACTAAATTTATCGTGCTGTATCACCGAATCTAAGGGAGATACCGAAATTATCGTCATGACTTATTTTGCAGCTTTGATTGTCCTCTCCAAAAAAGGTCCTACGGAAAAAAGTGATATATTCATTAGATTCATAATTATTCACCGAAAACTGGAGCTACGAAGTAAAAACTTTTAACGGTGCAAAAAGGAGTTCCTAATCAGTCGTCATTAGGGTTAAAAAAAATATATTAACGAGGATTACATTAAAATAACGAGATAAACTTGATGATTATATTTTACCCGAGGGTCGTGAACTCTATCCACTTGAGGAATCAAAGTTGATAAGATCGCCAGATAGTTTTTACAACCCGTTAAATTTTAACTGCTCACCCCACAACTTTTCAAGAGACATCCTCAGACTAGCAATAAATGTAGTATTTACTTATGTCCTCGTATTCACGTGAATATCCTGGCTTTTATCCTAGTATATCGATCCCCCACGATTACTTACCTTGAACCTCATTGGACGACATGCCTAAGCACACATCAGCGCATGCGTTTGCAAATATTTCAATCCTCAAACGAGAAAAAATAATAATCTCCCAATTAAAAGAAAACTCAACCCCAAATTATTTGCGCGCCATAAATCAAAATTCACTCAAAAATCAAATACAGAAATTAATTTTTTTCCATAAAACTTACAATTTCTCACTTCCCCTGATTAAATGAATATTCAAATAAAATAATTCATTAATTCATCAATTACTAATTTTCAAAATTTCTTTTTTTTTCGCATGAAAAAATCTGCGGAAGGCGTTGACCAAAACTGTAGAATAATCTTTTAATTTTTACCTGAAAACCGCGACGGAAATATTTCGTACATTTTTAAGTGTTCACTTGTAATTTCCATGGCCCGGGTTATCGGGAATTCTCGGGAATAATTTAGACAGGAACTCGATTGATGATATACAAAGTTGTGCCAGATAGCGACAATGATACTTCGATCCGTCTCCATTCCCCCGTCGCCAGTCTCGTTTCTTTCATTTTATTCCGAATCCCTCCAGTCCTCGCAAATCCTCTTTTTATCTTTGTTCACCCCTTTTTTCATCCCCCTACCTCCCCTCATCCTCCC
>NW_011887843.1:14097-80555 GCF_000806365.1 Fopius arisanus
CCCCCTGTGGTCTCATTTATCTCGAACGACCTTCCCGTGCTCCTTCCGTTTCGAAAGCAATTTACTTGGATCCTTTTCGATCCTCCCGTCAGACCGTACCAAGTACCGGGCGGCTTTGCTGTCTTTCGTTAACGAGAATTCTCAAAGTAATAGAAAAAGTATAGACAGGTATTGATAGAGGGTGAGAATGTAAGAGGCCAATGTGAATATTCAAGAACATTTATCTTTGAAAAAATCTATAATTCTGGTGTGAAGGGATGAACTGGTGAAGTGCATTTTTTTTTTAGGCCAGTTTTTGGCGGATATCTCGGAATTAGACGGGGATAACGATATTTTTATAATTACCTTTTTTGTAGATCTTATTTTTTTCTGTGAGAAAGGTTCGCATGTAAAAATTTCTGGGGGCCTTCGATTCTGAGATATCGCCGAAAAACTGGACGCGAAAGAGATGTGATCTAGTTTTACAGTTTGTTGGTTAATTGATGAGGGAAATTCGAGAGAATTAAACAAATTATTGCATGTCCGCAATTGAAATTGAATTAGAATTGACAGAATTGAAAGCTCCGGAAATTATGTGGTTCTTTTTAGTGGATGGTTAAAATAACAATTTTACTCTGCATTTACCAACAAATTTACAATCTTCAATTGACGGTACATAACTCAAGGGGTAGATAACTTTTTTTTTTTCAAGTGCAGTAATTTCCATGACTGCCAGATGGTCGGAAGTTTATGCATCCAACTGACCAAACTCGAGACCACTGAAGTATAATGCGGAGGACCAGAGATATCTCGGGCATTTGTACACGGTCTGGAGTAAAAACGGGCAAGAATTATCAAAGTTTCTTGGTAGTTGCGGTGGTAAAAGTTGTGGGTTTCTTCCCAAGAATCCTTACTCAGCTCGTATAAACCCCCGAAATTTCCTAGTTGGACTATCTCCACCGGTAGCTCGTACAGGTCTTCATAATCTCCCAGACTGACAGTTGACGGACAACGAACGTCAAAAGTTTCGTGAAAACAACAAAATAATTCCTTCCTCGACAGCCGCTTTAAATTTCATCCAATAATAATATTGCACCTCATACCAAAAAATATTACAGTATAAATTTACTACCTCGTGGAAATATTAACCCGAAAAATGTTAATTCAAATAATTTATTTCAATGTCTTCTAATTTTGGCCAGATGATCTCCTTTTTATCGAGTAATCGTTATTGCGGAAATAGTCTGGGGTTCTCTTCGCACTCTTTCTTTTTTATCTCTGATATTTCACCAACATTTCTCTTCAATCCCTCTCGCCTCTCGTTCCAGTCGGATGAGAGAGACCGAGCCCTCGCTATGAATAATATTCGACGGACGGGATTTCATCTTCCGCTGTGAATATTAAAATATCGGGAAGAAGGGCGCAAAACGCAAACAGTATACGGTGTCTAGGCGGTACAATAGCTTGAGGTGCCACCCAATAATTCGTAACCAATGCAGTATGCATGAAGTTCGATAGCGGAGACGTGGCGGAGAATGTTGAAGATATGATTTTTTTTTCGGGGGAAGTCACTCTGAATAAAATGACGGAGAAGGTGAAAATTTATGGGGAATTCTGAGCGATTTTCATCCGGGGAACAGTTGCAAAAAAATTTATTCATGATGGAAAAAAACGCGTCATGCTGGCACTCGAAGATTAATGTCGTGATTTGAAATTTAATGTCGACATTCGTTGGTCGGGATGTCGAAGTCCATTCCGTCGGTTCAGATCAGTTTAATTATATTGGATCAATTCAATTCGACATCCCGACATCCGACATCCAACATTCACCGGCCAATGACATATGACAGAATTTTCTCAAAATTTCATAAAAATCTGTTGTTAAAAAATTCTATCACCCGTGTCATAAATTCGAGAGGAAAAAAAAAGCCGTAATGTCGTGGAATTATAAAATTCGGTGCTACATTTCACGATAAAAAATAGTAACCAGAGGGTAATTCAATTGCGGCAGGATTTAACCGGTTGCAGAGATAAAGTTCCGAATAATAGTCTATATCCCAGCAGAATGAGGCAGTTTGAATAGGATGACCTTTTTCCATGGACTTGAACTATAAATACTGGAGAATGCAGCGAGTGTTATGCAGTCGTGGGGTTTTAATAAGTGCGTTAAAATTATATTTACCTAACCCAGCAGTTTGTTGATTCACTACCGGTATTTGCGCACCGTTTGAAAATTTTTTTTTCCACCCGCATTGTGAAATAAATTCCTCGTGCATATGGCGTAAAAAAAAAAAATAATAACCCTCGTACTAATTTTCTCATAATCCATTCCACATCACTCTTGGCTCCTAATTGCTCTTATTTTCCCACGAAATGATTAATCCCTGAATTATTCACCTCTACTCGCTGATTGATGTCACTCATTTCGCCCGAGTCTCGGTGGATAAATCAAGGTGAATGAAATTCTCGGATTTAATCCCATAAAAGATTAGTCATAATTCAGGTATCATTTCCGTGTGACTGATCCATGAAATAGGTATCACAAATAAAGCCCGTCTGCTGAGTCAAATTCTGCACTAGGCAGGATGATCCCATTTGGCACAGCTTCGATATCTATATTCCACTGGTGAATTTCGTGCGCGATCAATCAACCATTTAACATTGTCATGTCTAACAAAATGATGATGATTAACAAAAATAGGTATTCACAAATAAAATTCATTTTCTCATAATAAAAATTCATGGAATAAGTATGACTACAAAATAGTTTTCACGAGAGCGACACTCGGGACAAATTCTGCATTTATTTAATATATTCCAGGAAGGGCACTCAAGCGCAACGATTGCATTAATAAATATCAGTTGAATTATCGAACCACCAAGAATGAAAATTTACTTGATATTCATAACCCGAGAGTTAGTGGAATCACTTCAGCAAGAGCAACTGCAATATCGTATTCCAATAACTATAATGTCACATTATAAAACTTTCCCTGAAATCCGCACCCAGAGTTGAGAGAAAAAAAAAATAACTGGAATCTTCCTGAAACGCCAGTTGGCCAATATATCCGACGGTTTTACCTCTTCTCTCTCCTTTGCCTCCGGGAGGTGCATAATTGCCCACCATTTCCCGTCCATTTGATATAAGTGCCCCGAGCGAAAATTACTTTGAGTAGTTTTGAGAGAAATGGATGCACTTAAGTGTTTATAAAAATAATAGTGAATACAAAAAGTGACTTTCCGAGTTTTGAATGGGTAAAAGTCGACATTTCCACGCAGTGCAGGTGATCTTGAAGTTAAATACGTGATTACGGAAGATTTTCGCTTGGAATTGCTGTTAATACGGGATTCGTATTGTATCTTTATTTATTTTTTATATTCCGGACGATTTGATTTGTAACGAAAATAATTAATTGAACGGCATTAATGACAGCGACATTAATAAACGACATTAATTTCCCGACGCCGACATTAAACTTTGAATAGTTAGATTAATTATCAGAAGCCGACATTGATCTTCGAAAGATGACGGAAAATGCTGCGTGCCGACATACACCGACATTCACCGTCAACCGGCGAATGTCGCGTGTGACGGTTCGAGAATTTTTTTTTTATTTTTCCACCGCGATTTTTTCACCCACTGTGAGAATAATTTTTGATCGAATCCCGCTGCTTTCAGATTTGTGAACTCGTCTCAAATATTCTCCAACAGCCGGCATAAAGCGGAAGAAAAAAAAAACAATTCGCACAAATCTTATTCATTCACTGTCTCCGTACGAATTTCTCTCATAAAATTTTCATCTTCTCCCTCAACTTATTGCACTTATTTTTGCCAAAAGCACCACACACGTACGATGAATGTATATTTACAAAGCTAGGGATTGCTGTCGCCGCGCGACAAAGATAAGAAACACTGGGGGGATAGTGGAAAGCGCTCGGGAAAGCTCCTTATGGCAAAGGAAATTTTCCTTGAGCTTATTCGCCTCACCGAACATTTCTGCGTCGACGACTTGACGGTACGTCTGTGTGTATTTGCCCCCCTCCCCCCGCCCCCACTCCCCTTCTCCCACCCTTAAATATTCAGTTCAGGAATGGCAACAAACACAAAGGAATCTGTTTTTGTCTATTTGTCATGATACTTCACAAATATTTTACTTTGTCATGATAAGAATATCTCAGTGTGACATTTTCGTCTGAATACCTGAGATTTAGCTCTCCCGATGGCTTTCCGGTTGGATTAACACTCGTTTTCAAACCGTCTGGCTGTCCCCGCCTTGTTTTTTTTTTTTTTTATGATTGCGTCAAACTGTAATGCCGGGTCGAGGATTTTCCATGGAGAAAAGTTTTGGGACTTCCGCTCCCGCATTTTCCACTGGATATTCAAAGTTCGGGGGAATTTTCCCCGCGGAGAAAAGTCAGTGAGAATTCAAATCGGATTTCAGAAATTTTCGGGGATAATTTTGGATCCGTAATTTTTCCGAATAATTGATGGAACGCGATTATAGATTGTGTAATTTTATCTTCATATGCCCGTACCATTTGTGGGACTCGGGTAAATTTAAATTTCCGTGATATTCCAATTTAATGGAATTAATTCCTTATTTTAGGTGCTTAGATATTAATTGAATAGCCAAGGATAGATGCATATTCATTTGGTTCGGCACTCCCTGAAATTTCCAGATCAACAGAATTATTCATTTCATGAAATTAGAATCGCAAATCCAATTTAAAAAAAACTCAATAAAATTTCTGTTATCATCAAATGATATTTGTAATTTCCAGATTGGAGTTTATAAATTTTAGAAATTTTCAGAATTTTTCTTTGCAGTAGGATTCCGTTATAATCGCTCTCGTCATACTCGCACCTCTCCTCAATTTCTTTTTTCCCGTATCTTTCAGTTCCCCGATTCTACTACCCCCAGGCTACAAGATGTAAACCATCTATTGTTTCGTCCGGTGAAGAATTGAATTCCGGGCAAAATAAACTCGAATAATATCTCTTGTATTGGAATTTGTTATGAAAAAAATTCAGCGAGCGCGTGTCGGGGTAGTTTGAATTGCACACGACGATAACGAGAGTCTACAATATCTCGAAAATGGCTTTAAACAATTGTTCACTCGAGAGCAACAGGATAAAATTAACTGAGACTCATTTGAAGTGCATAAATAATTTTGATAACGGTTTGAAAATGCGAGGTGAGGGCTAGATGGCGCCCGCGCTTTTCCGTCATTTCTTTTCGCTTCTAAAGGCTCTCAACCTCATGTAAGATTTTCCCCATTACCACCGATATAGTCCAGCACATAATTGAATTCTCCGAATTGATTTCCCCTACTGCTCCATACCATTATAACGAAAGTCTACTGCATTTATTTTATTCATATAATCGATTCTAAATGGACATCCCGATGAAGTCTCCAAGTGCATAACGAAGTCCCACAGAACCTCCTAAATTCTTCGTACAAAGTTTCATATCTCTGAAAGTTGAGATTAGAGTTTCGCATCGCGGCCGAACTCCGAATCTAATAACCTTAAACTTGAGGCTTCCTGGTGCATTGTTAACCGTCGAGGGTAGGACGTGTCCTCGCTCCCATCATCATTCATAAATCCCGGAGTTATCAACTTTCAAAATTCGGTAAACGACCAAAAAATTTCCAGTAAAAAATATTTCTCCGACATCTAAAAAACAAAAAATCTTACGAATTAATCAATACCCCACGAGAAAAAATATATAATCCAAAAATTATAACCTACATATATTTTTCTCGCCGGGATTATATCTCAAATATATCGAACTTACATTTTGAATATATCCTCAACGCAACCAGTGAAATATATCCGCTCAAATATATCCGGAATATATAAATATCTCTATAAAAAGATATATCTCCAATAAAATTTTTTTTTCCGGAATATATACGACATATATTCGGCTATAATTGACATATATTTTTGGATATATATTTTTTCTAGACTAGAACTCGAAAATCTCGAGTGTGGGACGTTCTTGACGCGGGATTTGATGAAAATCTCGTCGACGTCACGAATTCGTCAAACTTGTCAAGCCGAAAAGTTCTCGGGCTTTCATCGAAAGCATTCTATTCTCAAGTTCTTCAACAATCGTAACAAAAGCCTAGCCTGGGGCTGACAACTCCAGAGGGTGGCCCTTTTGAATTCTAAAAACGACATGATGCGTTCCATTTATTGCGCGACGCAGAATGCTGTTATTGATACTCACGGATGGATTAATCCGAAAAGATAGGGCACGTCGGTTGTGATATAAATACGCCCGAGGCAATTGATGGCCACATCCTAAAAGCAATAATTTATCCCTCACCAGTGGCGAATACTTCTTGATTATATTGTTATTCAATTAAACTTTGTCGCTCCTTTCGATTGCATCGTAAAATCAGTTTAAGACCGCTTTAAAGGCTTCATCATCAATGATTTATTCATTACGCAGAAGACAATGGGATCCGGTGAAATGTACATTTTGATTCCCCGGAAACGTGCGCCACCGGTGCGTATCGATATCCTTATGCGAGGAAATTGGATCCTCTAAACGGTAACAACGGGTCAGTTTTTTTTCCCTCAAGGGTATCCCCTGTTCAGTTAATCCCCGGTGGGAAATCAAGGACATTATTGGAATCTCCACAAACGGCGATTGTGTCAGCGGATTCTCAAGTCTCCATCAGAATACTCGTACGAAAAATCCCCATTAAAAATCCTAAAAACTATAGCGGATGTTCTGTGTTAATAAATTCTCGATACATTCCGGAAAAAAAAAATTGCAATCGGAATATTTTTTCCAAATTTTCCAAAAATTTCGAGAAAACTTTTCAGAATTTTTTTTTTTGAAACAAAAACAATCGTATTTTTGCGAAATGGTTTGAAAAATTTTTTAAAATTTGTTTCTGAAATTTTTTAAAATAATTTTCTAGAAATTTTTGCGAGTATAATTTTATTTTAATTATACTGTTGTTTTCTCACTTTTTAAATTTTTAAATATTCTCAAAGAATACGTCATCTAAATTATAAAAAAAAAAATTCCTGAAAAGTTTTCCAAAAATTTTTTGAAAATGTAGAAAAATATTCCGATTCCTTTTTTTTTACCCGGGATATTCCCACAAAATAAATAAAATAAATAAATAGAATAACGGCGGTTCCGGTAATTATTTAACCACTGTTTAAACCCATCGTTTAACATAGCTCAAACTAAAACATACGATAGATTCGGGGGAATGATATTAATTACACATAACACGGCTCCATCAAATGGATGCATTTCATCTGAAACGGCAAACATACCGCATAACAACCCTTCAAACAACATTATAGCGATTGAATAGTGTGTTAGTGTGTGAAACCGTATTGCAACTAGCGAAATAGCACGTGGAAACATGGTAAAATATGCTCGCCACTAGGCAATTGGCCGCACCGTGTATCTAACTTCATTCTAGGGATATTTATTTAATTATCCATTGTTGTAACTTCGTATGGGGCAATACCGAGGAAATCCCACATCTGCTTGAATATTCGGGCAACATTCCGGGTGGCTATTTGCTAACTAATTCAATTTCTCCATGCCAGCCACAGTAGCTGGTGGAATTATGAAACGAATGATGTTTCCCGGGGGTAATGCTGACGAGGTACAGAACTCTTTGTGCTATTAGTCGTTTGCAGTTACTTCGTCACTAATAACTTTGCCGCTCCAATTAACAAATCATTTGTGAAAATTTTCGGTGATACGGTTATGATTCTTGGTTGGACACCCGGGGGACACGCGGTTTTAATGTTGGATGCGGCGGTTTATGTTGGGTTGGGACATTCAAGGTCACAATGTCGGGGTGGCATTGATTGCTGAGGTGATCTGTTAATGTCGCATGTTGTCGATCTGGGTCTTACGACCAGACGACATTGAATGTTGGATGTCGTCGTTGAATGCATAACGAGATGATGTCGAATTAATATACGTCTCTGGGTGAATTAATGGTGTCAACCGGACTTGACCATTACCCCGCATTCCGTGCGTTCCGACATTAATTTTCTACCCCTCTTATTTCCTTAACAACATTATTCCAAACGCCGAATAGATTAGTACGACAAACGACGGATTACATCTACCGTAATTTACCAAGATATTTTCTGGGTTCCATTAGTGTATTCTTATTGCTCCAAACGTGATATTCCGGCGGGAATAAGTTGATCAGGCGCAGCAGTCGTTACGGAGGTGATACATCAAAGCCTGCATGCGACTATCGGGCAAATGTACTCAAGCACGCGAGAGAAGCATCGGGGTGGTATCCGAGAGTCACCCACCGGTTGAAAAAAAAAATAGAGTACCCGATTCTCGATAAAGTCGTTAGACTCGACGTCGAGGATGCAATCATGGGGAATAGAAGCCTCGGTAATGTGCAGTGTAGTGACTGCGAGGAGTGTGGAAATAGTTGCGATGATACCCCCAAGTTCTCAGTTTACGGGATACACTTGCCGTCGGTCATATGTGAATTTTTTATATTCAAGAGGCACGTATCGACTCGCCATTCGTGCCTCGAATACCGCTGAGTAACAGCTGTCATTGAGATTCTGCTATCAATCGCTCAATGGAGTTATATTTCTATTAATTTAAATCTATCTATTCATTAAAAAATTTTTTTTTTATTAATTTTTACGTCAAATTTTTGGGGCGACATTAATGTCGGGTTACGACATTGAATGTTGGATGTTGGCGTTGATTCAATATGTCCATATAATGGGAATATTGAATGTTGAATTTGTCTATTAATCGGAGATTGAATGTTGGGAGGATGAAATTTAATGTCGGAGACCAGCATTATTTCGATGCCGCGACATTCATGATTTTTCCATCGAGCCTTCAGAGTAACGAAACATCAAATATTCGGGGTCAACATTAATGTCGGCTGTCAGCATTAATTCAATTAATAAAAATTACGACATTTTTATTTTTTTCTATTAACCCGACATTAAGTGCCGGGGGAGGTGACATTTATTTAATACAAAAACTCCAGCATTATTTCAATGCTGCGACACGATTCGCGCAAATAGTGCGAAAATCTCGTGGACTTATCCCCATTTCCAATTCGTGTCGCCACACCTACACATTAAAATAACCGAGTGCACACCGGTTGATCGCTGATATGCAACTACCCGGTGGTCGTCACGTACCGACTCGTTGCTATATACAGTTATTAATTCTATCGCACCATCGATCAGCAGAAACGTCGGTACTTACTCTTCATCCTTATAACACTGTCTCCTCCATGCATCGCTCTCAGCTTTTGCATACAAAATACACAATCATTGGGCTTTGACGTGAAGAGCGCTCGTATCGGGTATCATACACTTCTTTCGTGTCTGAATAACTAAAAAAAAGAGAGAAAAAAAAACTCTCATGGAAAAATAGGAATGAAAACTACTCCAGTGGTGAGCGTAATATTCCGCTTCGTCAATAATTATTATTATTTTTCTGCAGTTATTGCAAATCCTCGCATTCTCATGTAGGTCATATTTCCCCTCTCCGCTGAATGCGTCATTAAAACCGGGAAAATATTGATTACAAATTTTGTACTGCATAAGTTACATATAATTTGAATATCGAGCTCGTGTAAACGTCGTTCGCCTGGTAAACATTTATTCAATCCTACGAAAAAAAAAACATTCGAATGAGGTATTGATAAAACATCTGAAATATGGGAGCCGGTACGTCAATATTATGAGAAATAGAACATCGCCGGGATATACTACACATTTGGTTCAATTATGAATTAATGAAACGCGCAAAATCCTTGGAACAAATATGACATTTTTCATTTACCGAGAATTTTAAAATTGCAGTCGTGCCACGTTTTGCAGAGAAAAATTTCATTATTTTCTGTGGGTAGCATTCCGGACTTATATCCAGAGAGTCCATCCAAATATTTCGATTCATATGAAAAATAATTTTCCATTCGGCGTTTAATTGAAAATCATTTGACGACGAGCGAGCTATCAATCAATGCTTGCATATCACAATAAAATAATTATATTTCACTGTAATTGAATGGTCCTTTGGTTGTAGCCCGTCAATCAGCGAAGCTATAAATAGCATCAACCAAGACCAGCCAAAATAGCCCATTGTCCAGTGGCAGTAGCAAAACCCATTGTTTTCCAATCAAATGCATGAGTGACCCCAATATCCCCCGATATTTTGCTTCTCTCCTTACCCAAGCATTCATCCTACGAGAAATTGTTGTCGTATTGTTGGATGCGGTCAATTTGATTATGCAAAGCTAATTCAGCCCATAGGGATATAGACTAACAGTTCCGGTTAGTGGTATTCTCGTTTTATACGCATGGACGCTTCAATCGCAGCTACCAACGTACATACAATTCGACCGCAAACGCTTTTGTAGTCACTCCCTTTCCATCTCCAAGCCTTTATACCTATTGAGTATTTGGGATTCATCCAATACGCTAGTAAACCACCAACGGCCATCTTCTTTAATGTCGGCGGACTGCATATACTCTTTAATCACTGAATGAAGTCGAGAATCATTTGTCCGTGAATAACGGATCATTCGGATATCATAAAAAATTTTTAATTGAGATCTTTTGAGAACGAGTCCCTTTCTCCTTCTTCATAATCGAATTGCGCTGTTTAATAATCCAGCATTTTCCATGTAAACGAAATTAATGTCGGATGACGAAATTTAATGTCGGGGGATGTGCCTCAATATCCACTAACTTCATTCAATCACTTGTCGCAACGTCTAATCCGTGATCCGACATTAAACCGACATCATCCGACAGTAAGCATCATAATTCGACATTAACCGTCAAGGTCAAGCACTCAAGGTCAGACCGGGCCGTTTAATTTCATTCTGGCGATGACATTAAACGTAGAATAATGACGCCGCATGAACATGCCCGGCATAACGCGTTTATAATTTTACTCGGTGAACAAATTAGGGAATAATAGATCACACCGTGCTCCAACTGTATTTCCACCGGTGTGGAGTATGAAAAGGTCGTCCGGGGGTAGAAGTCGAGAAAGTAATTATTGTTCGTGTCGGTGGAGTATTCCATTTCTGGTAGAGTCCGTAAAAAAAAAAGAATATGAAAGCACATAAAATGTAACAAGGTTCGGATAATGAAGTTGCCCGTTCAAAATTAATATTGCGGAGGCTATCATCTCGTACAAATTAGTTTTCACGAACAGATGATGATATATTTACGTAACAACAGAAGTATTAATATCAACTCATTATATATTGACGCAGTATCCGGGTTTTCATAAGATCCCCAATATTTATGACAAACATAATAATCCTTTCATCTTCGCGGAGAATATTCTTCGGTTGGTATCGCTGCGAAATCTTCACTTGATAAATTCAATGGTATTCTTCTTATTATACGGCTCGTCAAAGGAAGGAATTCTCTCTCAGATGCTGCATTCGTCTTGATTGGAATGGGCTGCACGTATTTCCTTTCAATCAAACGGGTGATAAAATTGAGGTGAGAAATTGGTGCGACAGTGATGAGGTTCACGATGAGAGATGGTCTGGGGGCTGGACCAGTTACGGGGATTGAGAATTAAGATATGTGGATTGAAATAATATCGAAGATTATAGAGAAATGGTAACACGCGGCACTCGGAGGCCGCAGAAACTATTTTCCGATAACGACCGACACTTGCCTGGTGGGGTACATTTGTTCCGGGCTTACGCCCTGATTGCACCGGGGCTTGCTCGTTTCCCCGGATGCATATTTCACACTGTTGACAGATTTATTGCCGACACGGCTACCCCGCTGTACCAGCTTCTTCCGTTAGATTTGTTTCTTGTTTTCCTTTTTTCTTTATTTTTTTTTTCGGAACGGGTAGTTATCTATTGCTAGTGAGTCTTCAAATGTTTTCGCTTGCTCTAATCATTCGGAATTGATGGGATTCCGGTAGCATACGACGGTTGACGGTGAATGACGGATGATGTCGGTGAATGTCGGATTACAACATTGACCGGCAAATTGCGATGATAAACCCGCGTGGAAGCTTTAATGCCGTTTACAACATTAAATTTCGAGTTGCGACGTTTAATGTCGGACGGCATTGCGACATTGCGTATTTCGCGAATTTTAATGTCGGGGGGAATGTTGAATGTCGGATGACAGGGGCACGTTGACTTGTAGCCTAAAATGTCTGCCAAAATTGAATGTCGATTGATGGATGACGGCTTTAATTCAGATACCCAACATTAATGTCGGTAAATTCGTGGTGACGATTTAAAATAGCACTTCATCCTGTAAAAGCATTTCCAATACAATTTCCATTTCAATGATCGTGAAAGTCAAGCTCCGATAAGATCCCTTTCCACTCACCGCAATTTAATTCGAAACAAGAGTATCATGATAATCACGATTGTATCATTATTGCCACCAATTCAAGGTAATATCGTCAACGAGATTAATGAGATATTATGGAACGTGAGAATAATGATATTTGACATGGTCGAGTGGTTCATGTAATTCGTTGAGCAAACATATGGTTATCGAACGCGGAATATTAATGACTAAATTAATTTCATCCCCTCGACAACTGATCACAGGACATATTGTCATAATTTCGTGGTAAAATAAAAAAAAATTATTCCACCGGTGTAATATTCGCAGCCGTCGTTGCTCGTCACGTACACCCGATATACATTTCCCATTGTACCATAATCCTAGTGATTTTCGCGCTTATTACCGACATTTGGAGAACATCCAACAACTTTAATTTGCATCGTAGGCACGCAAACATTCATCCCTTAGACCTAAAGCTCTCTATTCTGACACATGACTACTTTGATAATCGCTTTCTCTTGTATACATAAACCGATGCGTTACGCTTAGGCAAGCACATGGCAGGAACATATGCGTTGCTAATGTACATAGTCTAGATTACACCACCATAAACACTTTACTTAGTATGCTTGTGTAACAGTGGGTTCAAAGGGACAGCATACGAAACTTGGATACCTTCCTTCGGTATTTACGCATCTCCACCAAGTCTTGGGCTTCCTTTCCACCAAGAACTTGCGTGGAGAAGTACAGTCAACAATCTTGAGTGGGAAAGCCTCGAGTTATTCGCTGATGTACCTGTGATTATCTCATTTTCAAATGCACCAGGCTCACGTTGTAGTGGCGGGCTATAGGGAAAGCGAATTCGGAGAATTCGACTATGTGCTCGACTATATCGGTGGTAATGAGAAAAATTTTACGAGGTTGAGAGCCTTTGGGAGCAAAAAGAAACGATAAAAAAGCAGGGGCGCCATCTAGCTCTCACCTCGCATTTTCAAAGCGTTATAAAAATTATTTATGAATTTCAAATGAGTCTCAGTTAATTTCATCCTGTTCCTCTCGAGTGAACAATTTTTTTAAGCCATTTTTGAGATACTGTGGACTCGTTATAGTCGTGTGCAATGCAAACTCCCAGCACGTACTCGGTGCGTACGTGTCGTATTTCTACTTTCTGTCAAAAGCTATCAATTCAAAAAACTAAAATTGATATGTTTTCAGGTGGTGCATGGAGTTCACGTGGATTCCCCTCACGAGGTGAAAAAACGGAGCATCAGTCAGCCACTGAGAATCCTCTTATCATACGACGACAGTGTCTACAGGTACTATCACATCAATATTCACCCCTGAATTTAAATTCTCCATCCATTTCCACTGTGAATCGAGGCCAGAAGCACTCATAATCCCCTTCCTAAAACATCGGGTGCATTGATGATGCCATTCAGTCGTATATTTCATTCACGAAAACATGTCCCTGCGGTTTGAAATATATATCTGTATTTTGCCCATGTAATCGAGTTTGTAAACACACGGAAATGAGAGAATTTCGGCTTTCGCTTCATCACCCGAAACATCCGGTATTGTCTAAGAGATGCGTTTCAATTTCCTAATTCGAGCGAAGAATGGCATTCACGACTCAAAGGGCAACTCTTGTCTCCACTAGATGAAAGGAGTGATCCTCAAGTCCCTGGTATTACGGCTCATGACTCTCTCAAGTAGTGAATCATTCATTAGGTCCCTCGGGAGGGAATAAAGACACTTGGGAATGCGGAATTACTCGACTCCTTAAAAGTCATTTGGTGAAACTGCTATTCCACAAGCGTAAATAGCCCACGAAACTTCCAAATGTGAACTAGAAATTCACAGTACTGGAAATACCAGCCCAATTCCATCGACGGGAAGCAATTGGATAATTTGTATTTAACTCTGTAATTATATAATGCGTAATTATGCAATGGCCGATGATTGTTGGAGCGAGAAATGCCGAATGAAAATAGTCACTCTTACTAGAAATTCAGACCGGGTTATGACGAAATTGGGGCATCAACTTGAAGTCCCAAGTCCCAAAAATGGATATACCACTTGCCAATTTTTTTTTTATAGATATTTATTTTTATTAGTCAATAAGCGTAATTTTTTTTATCAAAAATTCGCTGTTAGTTTTATATTTGATTTTGAATTAATTTTCGCCGCGAAAATCATCAGATATATTTTCCACTCGACAGAAGTTTATTTTGTCGAAATTTTAGTCACCCCACGAGGGGAGGGGCGGGGGAGGATGGGATTCAATGAAGCGAATTATGGCTATAGCAACAGATTCGGATGATTACGCTTGGGTGAACGGGAAAACCATAAATGCTTACGGCATGTTCCTCCCTTTCCCGTTCCCATGTCCAATTGATTGCTTTCTCCTCGTGATAATTGATCAATTCTTGTTGGAAATTTGTCGAAAAAACACGCGAAACTCTAGTACCCATTCGTGTGCTTTATATCAAGGAAACAATAGTCGTCAATTAGTTTGCAATTGAACGTTTGTGTCGATTACAATCGCTTTGGAAAATTCAGATACGGCAATCAATTCGATTGATCGATTGATGGACACTAGTTTAACGGGATTTTTTGGGCGAATTTTGGGACATTTTCATTTTCATTAATTCGGGGGGAAAATTCAAGGAAATTAATCAATTGGTAAATGTAATTTTTGCGGAAGTTTCTGGGTCAATTTTCGGATATTTTTATTCTCGTGAATTCGTTACGAAAATTGTGGGAAAATTGACCAATTAATAAACGTAATTTTTACGGAATTTTTCGGGTCAATTTTCAGACATTTTTATTCTCGTGAATTCGGAAGAAAAAAATATAGAAAAATTAATCAATTAATAAATGTAATTTTTGCGGAAGTTTCTAGGTCAATTTTCGGACATTTTTATTCTCGTAAATTCCGAAGAGAAAATTATCGGAAAATTAATCAATTGGTAAACGCAATTCGCAGAATTTTTTGGGTAATTTTTGGGGCATTTTCATTCTCATTAACTCGTAGGAGAAAAATTTAAAAAAAAATCGGAGGGACCGTCAAGAAAATTGTATGCAAGCAAGGAGTGTCATCCCGACGTGAGGGTAAAGACCGAGAAAACAGTGTTTAGAACTCATAAACTTCCCGAGTTCGTCATGTTTACAGAAGTTTGGACTTTGAGAAATGACTGGGGGTGACGCGTGTGTCCCGGAGTTGATTAAATCCCCAGCGAGACGAATCTAATCGATTTTCCTCGGGAACAGTGAGACCATTTGAATGTTTGATGAGATTAATTAGATCAAAATTCATCAGCGCTAAATGGCGGAACGAAAAATAAATCGAGGAGCCTTCACTCAATCAATTTCATAATTAAGATTTCACAGTTAATTGAGACCACCACTCCTTGCACTACCGATTTATCATCAATATTAAATATAATACTCTCCGCAAAATTTAAGAATATTGGATGAAATCTAGATTTTTACGGTCGTCGTGGGGAGGGGTGGTGGAGGGGGCGGAGGGGGCGGAGGGGGTGGTATGGAAAATTTCCAAAGTTTTCGATTTTTATGCAAATAACAAGGGTCACGCGTATAAAATCTTATCCGGCAATCTGATCTTCGAAAGAACATTCAGTTTCCAATTTATACCTTTGACTGGAGTCACAAGATCGGAATGAAAGAATGGCCGCTGTAAAACGATCCAATCGTACTTCTTCGGTACGTTTTTTTTACGACTCTGGAGATAAAACTTTTCTGTCTAGCGGTAAGTCCCGGTGGGCCAAACTGTACAAGGGATAGGGGAATAAGTGAAGTAGTACTGGATAGAGAGGACTTTTTATTTATTTATTTTTTTTTTCTAAAAATCGAGGGTGGGTCTTGGGCACGTACATGCACCAGGAGAATCAGAGGAAACGAGGGGCCTTGACTCCTGTTGTTCCTCCAGGTAATAGATATAAAATAGCATCCAACTTTTCAGAAACTCATTTTCCCTTTAATCATCGGACTTCCGTAATGGAAGGAAGTAGCGAATCTCCGCAGATGCTTGGGACAATTTCTGTTATTAGTTTTGCGAGCGTGACGGAGAGTAATTAAACATTTTTTTTCCTTGGGGTGAAGTTTGTTTTTTTTTTTGCGAAATCAAGTCGATGGGGGATGATTCTATCGATTAGCTGGGGGATTGAAAATTATTTATATAAATATTGTTATTATTTGCGGTTGTAAAATTTGTTGTTCCTTTGTGATGTTCAGACGTGCAATCGATTATTTTCAATCGGGGGTTCGTTTGCATTGAATGGTCGGGTTTGATTTTGAGGTAACGAATGCAGTGGTCGCCATTTTTTTTTTTATTTTGTCCTTTGGCCTGTGTTTGCTGCGTGGCAATGCTCAAAGACGATTAAAACCAATTTGTATCAGAACAACTTCAAAGCATTCCCCCCGCCGAAAACAGAAACAAAAGGTTATTGTCAGTTGGAATACAATGGAAAACTTTGTTTCGAGAATCTTTTGTGTGAAAATGTTGGGGCTGCTTGTATTGCCATTCTCGTTACATTTGTCCAGTTTCGATTTTTTTTCGGCCGCTGCATTCATTCGTTTTGACATATTACCCGGAGATAGACAAAAGTATATAAAAATACTGATGAACTGGGAGATATCAGGTAAT
The DNA here is from genome assembly GCF_000806365.1 of Fopius arisanus. Lineage (NCBI taxonomy): Eukaryota > Metazoa > Arthropoda > Insecta > Hymenoptera > Braconidae > Fopius > Fopius arisanus. The sequence continues at coordinate 31,077 of NW_011887843.1, forward strand.
TCGTTAGCGGACAATGGCCCAACCGGAAACAATAGAATTCAAAAGGTTCCATTAAAATGGGGATAAAAAATCTACCCTGAATTCTCCGAAATTGGACAATATCGAAGGGGAGGAAATAAAAAAAAAACAAATTATTCTAGAGATGATTTCGTCATTCTATTATTTATTATTATCATTCTATGCAATTTTTTTTTGTATTCGAAAATCTGGAATTATAATATAAAATTCCATGAAATATTATATTGCTCCGATATTCGTTGGTTATAAGAAGGTTTTTTAATTTTGGTATGGGGACGCCACCGCGAGGTGGCGCAGTAGCTAGTCATAATTTCTGAAGTACCGAGAGTAAATGCGCTAGGAGCAGGTGACGGAAAAAAAAATTGACGGAATAGGTGGCATCAATCTTTTTTATTCCAATGTACATCTCGTCGTAAATTTGTTTTTCGCGCTGAGTGATTTTATGTACTGGAGTGATCGAAGTGTAATGGAATGTCATCAAATTTGTTGGAGAGCACTCGCTAATGTTTCCATTGGACAAACTGATGGTAAAAGTCGCGGGGTGTTTGAAAAAAGGGATGAAAAAACATTTGGTTGTTTGAAAAAAATAATCAAGTGGAAACTGACTTGACTCAAATCAAAATTCGGGCTGCAATGATTTTTTTACTTGATTCAAATAAAAATTTCACCAAAAAATGAACTTGATTCAATTAAGAAATTGACTTGATCGAGTAAAAGACTCACTCACTTCTCATTTTATTATCATCAGGAATTTTTACTTGATTCAAGTGAGTCTCCACTTGATTCAACATTTCGACTTGATTCAAGTAACTCAACTTGACTCGAGTCAAGTAGAAAATCCATCCCCACGATAAAATGGAACTCGAATGAAAACTTCGTAAAACCGCATTCGTACTAAAATCAAGAGAGTCAAGTCAAACTTGAATCAAGTGATGACTCAATTCAAGTCGCTCCATTCGCCATTCCCCTCCCCCCTCGACTCCACAATGATTCTCTGCAGAAATATTATTCCAAGAAATCCTTGAGCTTCTGAATTCCCGCGGTTATTTCAACTCCCCGCAAAATATTATCGTTACCACCCACAAAGAACCAAAAAAAAAAAACCGTCAGCTGTTTAGATTCAACGAGGGTATACAATCAACTCGATTGTTGCTTTAAGTCACTATCGTACCTCTAGTGTAGTATCATTCTCTCCCTTTTCAATCGACGTTTAACCATCTGCTACCCGCACTTTCCGTTTGCTTGTTACGGCTGACAATATATCGAGTCGCTTCACTCGATACGTTTCAACTTACCGGAGATAATACTTCCACCAGCGATGGGAATAAACTAAAGTTTATTCCAGATCGGCAAACCATTCAATTTACTCGTCTTTCACTGCCTCTCAGCGATAGACATTTTGCCCGTGGAAATTTATGGACATTCATGCGGTATTGACCGCAGCTCAAACATTTAACATCAGAGTTGTGGGAGCGATACAATTCCAGATAAAAATCCAAGCCAGATTCCAATTCAACAGCAAATCGTCATTTCACTCATTCGTACGATCAATTCAAATTATTGAATTATTCGAATTATCACTTAATCAAGAAAAATTAGAACAACAATTAATTTTTAATATTTCCAGAATTCGGGGCACATCTCCCTGAACTTTTTCGCCTTCCAATAATTTTCATTAATTACCGGGAGTCAAGTAGACCAGAAAAATCGTGGCTTTATCAAACATTCAATATGCAGATGAATTTTTAATTAACAAAATGGGGATAAACTCGATTTAAAGTTGATGAAAAAAATGTTGGAACGGGGGAAAAACATCTCGTTTGTTAATTTTTTTTTTTTTTTTCTCAACCATGAAGTACATAACCGTACGTTGACCCGTAAACACGAGTGACGACAGTTCCCTTCCCTTATAATCTCATTCTGGTACCCTTCCCCAATTATGAAGAGTAATTACTACCGCAAAATGGTTGGTAGTCCAATGGCAAGAGATCCCCGCTGGGTGAAATAGATGCAAATTTGCTTTTGTCATCGGTGTGATGCCGGATTACGGTGGTCCTGGAACATTTCCTCTGGGTTGTTAGGTCGAGTCTGAAGTCCCCCGTAACCCTATAGTCCAACACTGCAATGTCCCTGTCTATACATCAAGTTGAGGTGTAGGGGATAGAGTGTTTGGAGTCTGTGCGGGGTACGAAACATCCCGTGGGAATGAACAAGTAATTAAACTATTCGGGTTACCTCGGAAACTATCGGATCGCACTAATCTACCACTGGTGTCGCTTTTTGTACTCGATTCAAGGGTTGTCGCACTTCGACATAACGAGTCATCTTCAAAAAATGGAAAATATTACTCGAGTCAAGTAGAAATTCACCCTCAAATGAGTTTCGACTTGAATCAAGTGAAAAAGTATTTTATTCAGTATTTGATTTTTAGGATGAATTTTTTATTGAGTCAATCAAGTTTACTTGACTCGAGTCAAGTTTAAACGACATTTTTTTTTTAAAGTTTAAAGGGTTAACAGAATTGGAGACTTGAATCAAGTTCAGTGCAGCTTGAATCAAGTCTTCGCTGACGACTTGAATCTCGTCGACAATGAAATCAAGTCATCCATTGACTCAAAACGAGTCAAACAGAATTAATCCCGATTCACATCAAGTCGAACTTGACTCAAACCCCATTTATTTCCCTAAATTCCCCAGAATAAATTCCAAGCACCTCCAGTAAATACCCATCACCCCGAGAATGTAATGAAGCGCAATTGGTTCAACATTTGAAATGTTAATTAATTGAAAAGACATACAAGAAATGTACAACCGCAACATGTACAACTCTCGTTGCTCAGGTGGATGCTTCCAGACGCTTTAATTCTGGAGAGTGCATCATTTGCATCCTGGTAGCTAGGGGTTGCTGGCCAACAGACGAAGTTGCTTTTGGGGGGTGTAGGAAGTTGGGGTAAGAGCCGGAGAGCACGCGGCAACATGAGAAAGGAGGGCAATGGTAGATGGGAAGGGAACTGGGATAAAATGGGTACTGTGGAATCCCGTGATGGATCGCTCGCATATTTTAAAATGGCCAGGGAGAGCCCAGAGAGCTGTGCATCTCGTTGGGTTTCAATTCCATCCGCATTCCCCTTCCACTCTATCATCTCCTGGGGACCTCGGGGAGCGACAAAAGTCACTGGGGCTTCCTCCTACAGTGGAAACCCTAAAAATTACCGACTTTCTCACTCATAATTAATTCACTTGGTTATATATTCACCATTTTAAAAATTCAATCAATTATAAAATATTCAATTCGATTATTAATATTTTTTTATCATCTCTATACTCTCAGAGTTATTATTTAGTTGATTGAATCAATTTGATTAATTGAATTACTCAGATTATTTGAGATAATTGAATATTAAATTTAAATTATGAGAATCATGAAAATTCAGAGTTGATCGAAATTTTCAGCGAAAAATATCAACAAATTGAAATAATCGCGATTGACTCCTCCGATAAATTTTCATACAACCACACACGGAGGTTGTCTCCATTCCCAAACAGAAAAATTCCATTTCCATCGTATATAAATACTTGAGCCACCGGGTAATGCTGTGTGAATTCTCAAACACTAACGCCGGAATGCTCCAGAATGCATAGAATTTTTTAGTGGACGCTCGGTTGATACTCCGGTATAGAAAATAAATAATGATTATAAACCGAAAGAAAATAGAAGAACCGATCGAAACGGCCAGGACAGGGGGACAAGTCAAGAAATTAACGAACAATTAAAATTGAACGAGTGCTGTGAAGACTCGGGAATCGCAATCTTGAAAAAGGAAAAAAACGACATCTTTGAAAACAGAGAAAGCTTGAAATCGGATTGGCCACTGATAAAACCGGCCGTATGGTACGTGTATTCGAGACTAAACGGCTTTCAAAGTTCCTCGAATGCAGCTAATCCTAGCAGAGCCCTCCAGCTCATTGGCATTCTTTTGGGGACACCCGAAGTCACTCATCTCTTAATCCCAGGTTCGATTCAACTCCGATCTCATCGTTACATCCGACCTCTGAATCCATGACTTCAGGAAAGCCTTTCAAGCCCCGGGACTTATTAGTGAATCAAATGAACGAAATGCACTTGAATCATCTAGCCTTATCTTTAAAAAAAAGAGGGAAAATCGATCTCGAAATATCTCGAATGGTAAAGGTAAAACCCGTAAGACGACACCGATCCGACGTCGTGGCTAAATCTCAAAGATTTCGAATGAATGCGAAGGCGATCTCGTCTTTGAAACAGCAGAGACGCCCCGGAAAAATAATTTCAAAGAGTCTATCTTTCACAGAATAAACTCAACCTATCCATCAAATCAATGAAATAAATATGACTAAATGACTAAATGATCGAATGATTTTGAGAGAAAGGGAAAGTGGTGAAATTGATGATCGGTGATACCACATAATTTCATCAGCGAAGCAGAAGATTAAAGTCATTGAATTCGGATGTTCTCCCTGGGGCACCTGATACGATATAAAAATTTATATGGGAATAGCATGACTGGGGTATGCAGCATTTTACATTTATGTTGAGGGCGTGGTGCATGTGTAATCCTGGTGGTGGATAAAATGCATCAATACATATTGGTCAACGTGGGAGTCGAGATATCAAGATAGAGCATGACTAGCCATTTAAGCAAGCCTATAAAACAGAAATGTTGGTGTACCCCACGACATGAAAGCCAAGACCATTCGTATTATTTGTCGGCAATAACCTCTTGACTCCCTCCCTCTAATTTCCTTTGAGGCAATACACAAGTGCTACACCTGCTACAACCCGCATTAATGGCAACTTGGGATGTAGAGGAACAAACGAGCTAGAAAAGGGATGTGGCAAACAATAATTATCATGCTCCCAATTTCCTTGTTCAAACATGCGATATGGTGTTTAAATATTGCCAAGTCAAAGGGATTACTCACGACTGTTAATTGCTCTGCACTTTGAAATTGGGAATTGATACCAGAATAGCATCAAAGTATCATCATCATCATCATCATCTGCATCATCTCCATTATAAATCAGTTACGAGAAGAATCTCTCAATGCAAGATGCTGCATAGCGTGATAAACTATCCGTTCTATGAATTTGCAAAGTTGTGATGTCCATCGTTAACTCAGCAAAAGCTCTTGGAGTTTTAAACAGCACTTCATAAATCGCGAAAAGATTGTTGACATATTTGTGATGCGGCGAAAGTTTCGGTGCGTGCTCAAGAAGACCAGTCTCAAGTGCAGCTGGGGAAATAAGTATTCCAGGATAAGTGTTAAAGCTGGGGTGAAGAAATATAAAGCAATTGTCACGTGTCTGAACAAAAAGCCACTTCTCTGATGTCAGGACAAAAGCCAAGTGGCTTGAGCTTGGTGTTGAGGGGTATGAGGGTGGAGTGATAAGAATTCTGTTTCATCATTCATTTTATCTCGAGATTTTGTGGCATATGTCCACAACAATTGTAGAATCATCACAATGTATTGTTGGGGTATACACACATTCGAGGAAGCTTAGCCATGAGTTATGGCGTCCGGCGTGCTGGAGTCTCGTACGGTTGCCGGTGGTTAATTATACGGTGGGATTAGCTTGGCCTGTACTGCCACAAACTCAACCCCTATAATTTTCTAGAGAGTTCAAATCCGAGGGTAAAATGCCGTCGCGGCCCACCACCAGCGGACGCTTAGCGACACATGAGATATCGTGGCCTGATTGTGGCTGCATTGGAATATCTTTAGCTCAGGAAAAATGAGGTGGACAAAATTATATTCCACCTAGAGTAAATGAATTTTCGTCGTACTGTAATATAAAAATTAATGAGACACAATTCCTGTGAATTTTTCCGACGACGAGTGACTGATGCGCTCCGCGGCGGTCGCGCCTCTGCACTGGGTCCTCAGTAACTAGAAATTGACAGAGTGAAATCTTTAGGGGTCTGAGCCAGTTTGAAGGTCTGCTCTGAAACTTTCAGATGAGACCAAATCCATCGCAATCGTATCGTTCTGATCGCGACAATTGAGGATTCGATATGAGACGGGTATTGGACGGGTGGAGAAAACTGCAGTTTTAACATCGAAATCATTAGTTCTGTTTTTTATTCAGTGGATTCCATCGTGGAGTCGTGTTACTGGAAACATTATATACCATTTCGAGGGGGGAAAATAACCTTTGAAACGGCACACGCAGTGTTTCATCCATTGAATTATTCAAAAGTTACAAACGTTTGAATTCAAATTTTATCGTCGGCGATACTCGCGGGGATCAATAGATAATTTGAGCCTCTATATCCGGAGTTAAATGTATTGGAAACCTGTCGTACGTGATATTAAAGAGTTGAAAACTTACGGATATTTCATGGGGTGTGTTGTCAATTATCCTGACAGTCCCTGTCGCCGTAATGAAGGAAATTAACGAGAATGTATCGCGAATCATTAAATGATCCACCAATAAATTGAGAATGCAATACGCATTTCTTGTTTCTCCAAGGATTTGAAAAATTCAGCCCCGGAAATCGGTCATTCAGGAAAGTGGTGGGGATTTTTCTTCCGTTGTGCAAGAAATATTTAATGAGATATTCGCCTGGATGATATTCCCCTTGAAGTTATTCCTGTGGGAGTAGCAGCCGATGGAATTACCATTGCAATATTCCGGTTCAATAGTATCTTAAATATCTGATGAAATGTCGAGGCATGAACTACTCGGAACCATTGAAGAATAAATTGCCCGGAAGTGACGAGTTTTATGATTCCCATTAGATTTCAATTGATGGCAGAGAATCCATTATTGAGGCGCGTCCGCCTTCAGATTTGAGGGATCATAGGAGCTCCTCTAATCCCATAACAATTGTTGAGCCATCAAGGATTGTCGATGAAATGAAATATTTTGAGTCAATGAACATTAATCAATCGTATTCAAGATTTATTTGAAGGGAAAATTCCATCAGATCCTCAGGGATTCATTTCCAATTTTGATATTGACCATCAGTTCGAGTCAGACTCATTAAATTAATGAATCCGCATCTCTCGGAATAATCATTGATGGCTCATCATTAATATTAATCCCCCCGTTTTAATTATCCTCCGGCAAATTTACGTTTCAATATGGAACAACTCGTGAGTGTAATCATTATTTGTTTCAGATTGGACGCCGAGAAGTTCGAGCTCATCAACGTAAGTAATTCTCGTCATCATCACTGCATATTTTATTTCACCCCAGCACCCCATAAACCGCAGTTTTACGTATCAACTTGAAAGGGAAATGTTGGACGAGAAACAGTGGGGGCGCGATAATTCGTTGTCGGTAATTTATCATTCGATATAGAATTTCATTTCTCAATCCCTTCAAATCAGGAGAGCGAAAATCAACGATTCGTTGAATTTTTCATCCAGTCCTTGAGCTTTGATAAGAAAAAATCATTCAATTTCTCTCTGCGGTTTCCCAATTATTTTCCAAAATCTAATTTTTCTAAATGAAATTTTACTACAGTGACGCCATCCCCAGATGGCGCACCACTCAATCTCAAAATTCATGAATAACATTTCCTTTACTTATTAAACAATATATACCATCAATAATTCCTAACGAAAATACGAGAATAAAAATTTCAATGCTGACGATAAAGTTGTCATTTATCTTTTTACCGTTGATATTTGGCGCTCACAAAATTCAGTTCAATTGTTCAAATGGCGTCGATTCATCCTCGAGCTGAAAATTGTCAGATAGATTTTAAAAAAGTTTCAACATAATAATATTTATCAGAATATTCATCAGCAGTCCAGTTACTTTCCCAAATTCGCTCACGGCATTTGTACGGTACAGGTTCAATGCTGTACTGCTATACTGAAGTCAGCATAAGTTTTAACATTGATTTTAGGAGTGGGGGACATGGTTACAAGTGATAACTGCGTGGAGTGGGGGTTCCCAGAGAAGTAAAAACTTATGCTGGCCTTAGTATAGCAGCGATATTCACTCTAAATAACCGGAAATTACCGGTCGTGTTTCAATCGGGAGGATTCTGTGAGTGCAGTGTTATCATTAACTCCCCATAATAGCTGCACCGTATGATAATCTGATACGGCTGTGTACAAGTTGAAATTTTCGGGTGCATTGTGCAGAATTTGCCCGGGGGTGAATATTTTCGTACTGTAATACCGGCGTAATTTGTTTATCACCTAGCAAAATCAAATTGAGGGATTTTTATTTTTTTTTTAACCGACATCCTAGTGCCTTTCACAGTTTTTCCCATTTGTCAATTAAAGTGCGTCACCCGTTTGATACGTTTTGCGATAAATGCGAATGTGAATATAAAAAATGAAGATAAAAATGGATATGAAACAGCTGAAATATTTCCTATCCTCCCGTCATTTTTATTGCTTTAATTAATTCAGTTTTAGATATCATTCTTTTTTATAATTCATAGGAAATCAGTCCGGCATTTAAATAGATATTCATAGATTATGAAATTTTACAATAATATATTTTTAATTACCATAATTTTTGTGACCACAACCAAATTCAATATTTAAGCAACAATTTCCCCTTATTTATTATTTTTTATTTTCTCTTCTCCTATTCCAATTTCACTATGTGCTCGAAAAAAAAAATCAATTTTTCAATTTTGCTCTTCAATTTCAAAGAAAAAAAAAATCTGAGAAAAATCCATAACCAGATAATTTACCCCGCAATAATTTCCCCTCATCGAAATTTCTCCAGACCAATCCCCATGTAATTGTCTCCATTAATTTCAGAATACAATTCTCCCCGAGGCAGTTCACTTCTGGGAGCGAGCGCTGATGGTCCGCGAGACAAAAAATACTATAAGGCTGAATAGGTAAGACATCTTTAGTGAAATAAAATTCCATTCATAATTTTTCCCCATTATTTTCGGCAAAAATAGCGCCGGGAGGGGCAAAAAAAAACGAATTCCGGATGGATCAAAAAAAAAATAGAACACCGACAAATTTCTCGTGACGCATATCCCCAGCATTTGTATTACCGGTATATGACGGTGTGCACGGGAGAGGGACATTTTTACGGTACCATTAGACATTACATCATCTACACCGCGATCACGTACCCGCCGTTGGGATATTTTTCAATGAAACAAATTTCAACTGCCACCGTGATATTATTTTTTTTTTTGATGTGTCTTTCTGAACTGTTGGAGACTTTACAGCTCTCCGCAGACCCTTTTCCATTCTTTTTTTTTTTCACCACTCCGCGGAGAAAAGCGAAATGGTTTTTTGTAATGGAATACTTTTTTTTACCCGAGTATTACGGATCGTTGGGAATTTTTGTTTCTCCCTTTTCGCGCCGCAGGATTTCTGGATGCGAGAGTGATTCCGACAGACTTTACGGCCGTCTCTTTTATTTTGGGTTCTCGATGGAAACGAATTTTTTAATTCCCCAAATTTTCATTCATTCCCCAGAATTTCACATATTTTCACTAGTTAATGATCTATCCAGTTTCGATTGTTCACGGGCCCATTGTTTCGGTGGGCATTAATTATAATGATGATGGAAATCCCTGGACTTTAGAATTCAATTATATTCTAATGTTCGGCGTACCCCACGATTTTTTAAATTCGTGGATTGTTTGAACTATTCCGCGCGGATTTTCAAACCAAAAAAAAAATATTTGAGAGTAAAAATCCCTCGGAAAATTGCACGCACTCGGAGTAGATGAATTTCGGATGGAAAAAATGGAAAGAGTCATTGGTTTCGCGAAGTATAAGTGACAATATGGAGTATGGAATATGGAATATGGGAAAAGGGGGTAACGAGCACTAGGTAACACGCCTGGCTGGTCTGATACGGAAATAACGAGGGACTCGATGCTAGCCACAACACCACCAGTCTATAATACGACTATATCACCAGATATATCGCCCCTCCCTCCTCGAGAGCCACTCGAAAATAGATTTTACTGAATCGATACCCGGCCAATTCACAAATGCACCTCCAACCCCTCTGCCAGTGTCAATAGAAATTCATGCAAATTATTCTGACATGTGGAAACAACTATCTCGTTATCAATACCAATTAATGGATCCGGCAGATGTACCCCGCGTATAAAAATTGTTCGAGTCAAAGTTGTTCAGTCATTTTTATTCATTAATGACAGATATTTTACTGTTATATAACTTTAAATCGTGAGAGATCGGTAATTTATCGTGGATATTTCCGTTAAAAATTGTATCGGTGAAAAAATTGATGGAGAAATTAATGGAATGATTAAACAAATATTTACGTTTAATGTGCGCAAACGTTCGCCGGCCAAAAGCAAAATTGTCACTGAATATTTCATTAATGTTCATGATTAGCAATCGAAATTTCGATTCATGTACCACCGAGTACATACTGGATAATTTATGGAATATTTCAGTTACCATTGGTAAATACCGAGTGTTGGAGTCAATATTTTTTATCAATCATCGAGTGTTTGTAGCAGTGATGCCCTCGAGAGTTATGCAATTGCCATTCATTCAAGTACACGATTGACATGAAAAACTGTTGAAGTGATACTCAGCGCTGTAATTTGTGAGTCAATGGTGGGTTGATTGCTTTTAAATTTCTCAGTCCAATGAGAATCGATTTCTCTGATATTCTAACGAACGAAATAAGTACGAATTCATTCGCGCAGAAGTTCAATTCCATTGAGACCAGAAATGAGAACTATTTAGCTACTGGTTTTAGCACTTGACCCATCCCTTCTCCAATCAGCGAATATTACCATTTTTATAGGTGAGCCCAGTATTTCTCCATTGTAATTGAATATAATGCCCAATATTTCCTCCACCGATGACAGAATAATGATCATCCAATCATGCATACGATAGTACCATCAGCTAGCTCGTTAACTCGTCATATACTCGGCAAGTTGTAAATTTGGATAATATTCCCAGAACTTCAATCATTTACGAAATTCCGAGGGAAATGTTACGGTGTGTACGTGACAAGCGAATTTCTGCCCTTAACATAACTTGGGAACTTTGAATTAGTGGCACACGACGAGGGAAACGACGTGAGACGAGACAAAACTTTGTGAGAACGAGAACTATTTCTTCTCGCACCGTCGAGACGCGTCGGGACGCAGTCTGAATATGATTTACGAGACACCGAGTTCCTGGGATTAAAAAAAAAAAATGCCGATTGCACCATCCGAATTTATTAGGGGCTTCACGAGTTCTCATCACCTCTCCGTCATTCGATGATTCAATAATTTTATCACTAAACAAATAAAAATGATTTGATTTTTGTTATGGTAATTATGGGATAGTAATTAGAACTGGGAGTGAGGGAACGTGTGAAACACCAAGTGTTTTCTGACAGACATAGTAATTGATCGTGTAAGACTCACTAAATCCTCTCTTAGCATCGCTGAATGACGAAAATTACTGACGTTGTGTTGGATGATTAGAGGAGACCCGAGAATTCAGCATTTGCCTTGACAAGACAGGTTAATGCAGAAAGCATGTCTCTCCCATGATCCGTTCTCAGTGTATTAGCCGTCCGCTCACGAAAGGCCACCAGAAGCTCTGAAAGGACCACCATTTACAAATTTACAAGCCTCTATGGAATAATATCCTGAGATAGTACACCGAAACCTAGTCGAAAGTCAAATCACGAAACTGACATCCAAAAATTCGTAATGCAGCAATTAAATAGCCATTCATCTGAATTTGATAGATTCAGGTGTCAGATTCAGTCAAATGTTTGATGGAAAATGGAAGTATCACGAGTTTCTAGGAAAAAAAATTCTCCATTAGCTTTCAGAACTGAAATTTGTCATTAATTGATGGGAAATTTACCATCAACCATTTATTGCCTCCATTTTTGCTCGTTAATCATGTAAAAGCTCTTCTGTCTCATTTTCTATTCACAACACTATCGAGGTTTCATAAAAAAAAATTCGTATTTTCCAGGAAATGTGAGAGCAGTCAAGTATTTGTCAAGGAGCATCATACATTCTGTATTGACACGTGTCGACCTACTACTATGTGCGGTGAAGTTATAGTACCTGAGTCACACCTTGACGTAAGTTGAAATGGTAATTCAGTCATAAAAAAAAAGTGCCAGACGTACAATTTTTATCAACTCGATAGAATTTTATTTTATTTTCTACTGTTACTCGTGATGGATATTCGTTTCGAACGGGGGGAAATTAATTGAATTCAACGCATTATTTCATTTCTATCGACAGGTTTGCCGCACGTGCAATGCAACTGGTCACAAGTGCGGTGTCCAAAAGGGTAGTGTAGCTGGTGCGGGTATAGATGGTGCAGATTTTGTGTTTTACGTATCGGCTTTGCAGTCAGAAAGATGTCACAACGGGCTAACCGTGGCTTATGCTGCCCATTGCCAGCAGGAAGCCGCACTCGATAGGTAAAACACTGAAAACTAAATTACTTCGCTCCAACAATTACATATTGTATGTGAAGATTTTTTTTTTATCCTTTAAATACAGCGGTTCCACTTCTCAGAAATTATTCATCATGACTCGTAGTTCTTTTTGATTCGTATTCCTTTTGAAAATTTCAAAGTTGTGTCTTCGTAATTTATCATCCCCCCTTTTTCTCTTTTCTGTGACATTACATTGATTATTTATTTTTTTTTTGGTAATAAAAAAATCATTCGTAGTTCTTTTTGATTCGTATTGCTTTGAGGAGGAAATCAGTAATTTTTACAGGTTTCGTCTCGGCATGGAAAGAGTACCAATGCATAAATATGACAATTAGATTCCATTTCAATAGCATGGTAAAGCGCCGTTCTTCTTTCTCTCAATCTCTCTCCTCTATCAATCAAGTGAATGCATGGAAAACTGCAATGTGCCATTTTCTACCATTGCGTGGCCTTAACGAGCTCTGCATAAGAATTCAAATGCCCTATTAACATAATTCAAATCTTCTTGTGCAATTTAATTCTCCCCGGCTGAGATAATTAACCCGTAAAAAGATTTTTACAACATCACAATAATATTCATCATCAAAAATAATTGCGAAAAACCTGATTAATATCACGAAATGAATCATTCCACGGAGTATCCTCGTTCATTAAAACTTATTATCGGTTTTCTCTCGGCAAACGGTCATGGCTACGGCCTTCTTCCTGCTAATTGAAAATATTCCCTCTAACAATTTCTCTCGATCCAACTTTATTTATTATTTCTTCATGCTCATCAATACCTACTTCCGAAATCCCTAGCTCTTAATTAAAAAAAAAATCTCACCAGGAAAATTGTTTCCCCCCGAATCCCATCCAATGTTCTTTCCTCTTCACAAGATCACAGCGATTTTTTTATGTCACAAAAAAAAAATATCATTTGTAGTTCTTTTTGATTCGTATTGCTTTCAATTAATTTCTCGAAAATTCACTCAATCTCTTCATAATCTCGTGTACAACCGGAATAACATAATTGGAACAATAACCCGAGAAAAAACAAATCGATAAAGTTGATAACAAATCTTGGATTTACAGACCAATCGCGGGTCACGCAAACCTATGTCCTGGTAGTATCAGTACGAAGCCGCAGGAGTTGGATACATTGCTGAGTACAGTGAAACACGAAATACTCCATGCACTGGGATTTTCAGTGAGCCTCTATGCATTTTACCGGGATGAGAATGGAGAGCCTCGTACACCTAGGCGCAGCGAAACTGGAAAGCCACCGCTCAATGAGAAGTAAGAGTTCTGAAAATTATTCAACCAAAACGAATGCCCAATACGATGTAAGCTCTCATTTCCCGGATCATCCCTACGATTTTAATGAATTGCACCTCAATTTAAATTTATTACATTTTCAAGGTAGATGATCAATTGCATTTTAATTTGATAACTTCTTTCGTGCGATGTTATTTGACACGAGTGGATGCCTGCACCATTGGATTTTGTTTCTCCACTGGAACGTTAGATATTATTTCAATCGCATTCCCATTCGTCCGGGATTTCGTGGGAGCTCGGATCATTGGGATGAATTTCAGTCGAGAAATTTCGAGAGCATTAGGTCTGCGGTCTCAACTCTCAAATTTTCACCGTGAATCGTATTAATTTATTTATTATTTCAAATGAATTATTCATTATTTTATTGAGATAATCCATTCACCTATCAAAAAAAATGATCTGCCGCTCGTATTGTTCCCAATTGATAAATGATTCCCAACGCTAGAATTTTATTTCTCAAGTCACTGTACAATAGTATATCATACCGATTGCTGTAAAAATAATTGCGATAAAAAATAGATAAGCTATACCACGGGCTGATAACCAGTGATACGCCGACGAGAGTTAATTCTAAAATCCCCAAGACTAAAAGCAGGATGAGAAATTAGCAATTGCAATTACCAAAGTTTGAAGAGGAAAACCGAGTGTTCCAATGAATTTGCAGACTTCAAACGCATCAATGGAGCGAGAGTACAATAAAAACAGTAGTAAGACCTCAGTGGCAGGTGCGCGGAGGTACCGTTGAAAGATCAATGCAAATGATGGTAACACCACGAGTTAAAGAGGAAGCTCGTGCACACTTCGAGTGTCCTCATCTAGAAGGAGCTGAGCTAGAGGATCAGGGTGAGGATGGTACGGCCCTTACCCACTGGGAGAAGAGGGTATTCGAGGTGGGTTTTACCATCGATGGACCAATAACACCAGCATAAGGACCATTATTACCAGTTTATTATTACAGAACGAAGCTATGACGGGTACTCATACCCAAAATCCAGTTTATTCACGAATAACTTTGGCACTAATGGAGGACACTGGATGGTACAGCGCTAATTATTCAATGGCCCAGGAGCTCAGCTGGGGACGAAAATTGGGCTGTGAATTCGCCATGAAATCCTGCAAGGAGTGGATGTCGTTGAGAACCGCCAGGCACTCGTAAGTCCACATCACAATAAATTATAAACGCGATGAGCTGCATTAATCATTCATTTTAGTCAACCGGGAAGAGGTAAAAACTAGTCACTCGAATTCTTGTTGAATATCTCGGGATTTTTCTCGTTTGAATTCAGAAATATTCATCGAAAACTTGCAAAAAAAAAACCAGTCATTCGTAGTTCTTTTTGATTCGTATTGCTTTCGCGGATATGCGAATTGTATTTTTATTGCAATATGGATTATTTGTGAATATGTTTTGTTTGTCATCGCTATCAGAGGAGAAAAAAGTATGAAGTGAGTACAATTGTGGATAGCTGTAATGTTTGGATTACCATAACGATATACGGTTACAGGGGCAAATCGATCTATCCCTTCTGCAACAAAGTGAAACACGATCCTCTGCACACAGTGTGCACAGACGATAGAAGCTCCGTAGCACTCTGCAATTTAGTCAATCATTCTCAACCTCTTCCAAAAAAATACCAGGTAATTGGCATTCCCCAGGTTGGAATAATAACGCTTGATTAACCAAACATTTGCATTTCAGAATTTCGACCAAATACCTCATGTAACACCAGGCACGGAGGAATCATACGGTGGCTCTGTTAATTTGGCGGATTACTGTCCCTTTATTCAAGAATTCGCGTGGAAGGCAGACGAAATTGTCGTCAGGGGATCTCACTGCCTCTACGATGAAAATAATCCACGTACGTTTGTCGCCACGTTATCTCTAGTTTGTAATTACTAAACACCCGGTGTTTGAATACAATATTTAAATTGCCGACGACGAGGTGGTTAAATCACTAGAGTCCGGCTTGGTATTTTTAACCTTTCGGAAATCGTCGAACGGAAGGTGATCGAAAAAAATATTCTCCTATGCAGCTTGGTTGATGGACGCCATCTTGGCAGAGGTTTTCCATGGTTTCCCTCAGTAAAAATCCGAATGGGGTATACAAATACAAATAAAAAAAAATAAAGTTCTCTGAAGTATAATTGGATTTGAAAAATATAACACTCGGTTTGAACGGATAAATCGAATTGTTTTTATTCACAGCAAACGTAAACCTTTGCTGTAAAAAATACAATATTTAAAAACAGGAATGCAATTCCTTGAGGTTTATAAAGAATAGAAAATTCGGGGATTCACAGACTAAAAGCGAAATGTTTCTGTGAAGATTACCCATATATTTAAGGTTATATTCTGTTACCTTGAAATGCTGGCACATTCATTAATATTTTCCCCTGCGACAAGACGAGGGTTGAGATGAAATAATAAAGTCTGTTAGAGAATTTCTGAACAGGGGAAAATGGAATGGACGCCAGTCTCGAGAGATTCACGACAGACGACGTTATTGATACCAGGTATTTTCTGTATCAATCAATCAGCTATGATTAATCGTTCGATCTTCTTTTTTTTTTGTAGACCCTGAGAAGAATTTTGCTCTGGAACATTACGGACGACATTCCAAATGTTTCGAGCACACGAATGACATGTGGGAGGAGAGAACGTGCAAGCAGGCGAGACAGTGGCAGCACTGGGGATCTGGGTGTTATCGATATAAATGCGAAGGGGGAAGGTTGCACATACTGGTGCGTGCAATGAATACGTAATGAAAAATTGGTCAATTATTCTGTTACGAATTTTCAAAAAAAAAAAAAAATGAATTGTTTCACTGCGAAACCCATAGACTGGGAGTTGCTAGATAAAAAATTTTGGTCGAACGTTTTGAAAATAGTAATTTCATTCAGAAATCTGGTAAAATAGTATTTTCAATTGAATTAATTAATTATTATGGAACTATTTAAATTCAATGTCTACAGGTGGCAAATCATACGTACACGTGTTATCATGCTGGTCAAGAGCTTGTGATAAGGATTATTCAGAGTGGCTGGCTCCACAAAGGGGCTATTATCTGTCCTCCGTGCCGGGACATTTGTCAAGTGAGCTTTCGATTATTTGGGTCTTCAGGGGAATTTATTAAAATTTTTACGTAATGGTGTTTTCAGGCTGAGCTTCAGGCGAAGGGTGAGTGGTGTAAGCCAGGGGATGAGCATCCTCCACCCACATTTTATCACAGAGACGTTTTGGGCTGTGGCTGTAACTCCCTTTCAGTCTCTTGTATAGGAATATTTATTATCATCTCTGCTGGACTCATCACCAGATGATCTGGCAATGACATTTAGTTTTTATACCTTTCACGCGTCGTGACGCATGTGAGAATGGACATCTGTCACTTTGGGTTTTATTTATCCACTGGTGGCACTCGAACTTGGGGTATTAGTTCAATTGTATTTCCATTCGTCTGAAATTTCAGGGGAACGGATCATTCCCAGGATTTTTTTGCGAAAGGAAAATTTTGGAAAATCTCTGCAGCTCTGAAATTCTCGCGAATTGTATTATTGCATTATCTCATGAATTGTACAGACTTTCGTGGGAATGAAGTACTCAGCGTTTTATTTAAATGATATATTCGTTTGTCGGTTGAGAAAATTATCTATCCCTCTCACTCCGAGGGGATTATTGTACATAAGTAATTTTCATAATTTCAATTGACATTCCTCGTGATTTATTTTTTATCAATATCATTTATTCAATATCATATCATCGATTATTCTTCGTGGTGATACCGTGAGCAAGTGTAATTGCAGAATTATTATTTCTCAATTGACTCAAATGGATGAATTTAAATCATATATCAGAATTAATTACAATGTAAATTATTATAATGAGAGGTAGAGCAGTGATGAAACGTCATCTGATGTCCTCGAGTCATCGGAGTACAAGTGATTTCTATTCTTAAATCAATAATGTTGAAACCCTAGTGATAATAATGAACAAAAATTATGTAAATAGTTTATCAAGAAAAACTCCAGACATGACACAATTGGTATTCATTATTTATTATTGATCTGAAAATGTTGACCAGAATGAATTAGAATTTTTAAACAAAGGGAGACTATGAATTTATTAATTATCAATAAGTTTCAGCTTGTCCACAATTTTTTATCATTTCATCCGTCACTCATTACTTTCTGTAAATAGTCAATCAAAAGAAAAACATTAGTATTTGTTACTCAAATCAAATTCAAGTTAAAAATTAATCTACTTAGCGAATGTGAAACTGAATGTGAAGGAAGTGACATAATGAAAATTAGCAAATTGGTTTTATCGGTGGACGAATTATATCTCTACATCACAGAGAGATAGCAAAATTGTGCAAAAAACTTGTTATGAGTACGAGACGGTAGTCGGAAGAGAAGAAGAGAGCAGAAGGAACCGAAATATAAGAAATGAAAAAGTGAGACGCGTGATCTTATGTATTTTGTTATCTCTCGTAGATCCAAAGATATTACTCACAACAACTCGAGTTGTTATTCATCTGTTGAGTACAGAGGAGAATTCACGATTAAAATATCACCTCGAGTGATGGGTTTTCTGGAAAAACGTCAGGAGTATAACCGACAGTCGAAACAATTTTCCGTTAGCACGCGCAAAATCTACATTCCATTAAAATTCAAGGAAGCGTGTTGTGCCATCTTCATAGAATTTTTTAAACTTTAATAAACAGGATGAGATGTATAAATTCCGCGCATACACGTCGAATGTTAAGACGTTTTTTACCAAACGAACAAATGTAAACAGTTTAAATAAATAAAATACGAGTAAGAGAACAATTCACACCAGAAAATCGTTTATTTGTATAGAATCCATTTTTTCCGGTAGAGATATTTTTAATTTAATAAAGCTGCAATGGAAATATAATTGGTTATTCATTCAATTAGAATAAACAATTATCCTCGTAATTGAAAAGAGTAAAGGGAATTGAATATGAAAATGAAAAATGCCTGCGCCCTTTTTTTCCTCGATGGAAACGCATGCCATTAGCGTGAACATCCTTGAATGAAAATCAATGAAATCTCATTAATTAAATAGCCCATTTAATTCTCCCACACCTTCACCCCATCAAAGCCAATTCAGTCAACGTGCAAACGCATTACACGCAGTTGCAAATATTCTCTGAATTTCATGACAAATTACACTAAAAATCCGATTAAATCCACGATAAATTGAATGTAAAAATAATTACGCGATATAATTTCAGGTGTCAGTGCGCCATGGGCTCAAGTTTTGAAATAAATTTTCTGAAAATGCGAGTAAATGAAAAATTTATAGAAACAACAATTTAAATTGAAAGTTCGTGCAATTAAAAGTTTCTAATTTGATCGCGTGATTATGTCAAGCTTTCGATTAAATTACCTCGCACTGCGAGTAACGCAGCGAATTTTTAAATTAATCGGTCTCGCGCCGTATTCAATTCTCGTGGAATCCTCATCCCCGGAGGACCTGATCATCACTTTCTCGTACTCTCGGACAGGATGTGTCTACAATCTGATCCTCATCATTTTTATAACGTTGACATTGACGAAATTAGTCCCGGAAATGGATCACTTCAATCACCCGAACTACGGCCCAGTGGTGAAAACAATCGATACAACTCTAAACGTATTAGGAAATATCTTGGCAATAATAACAATTCTTACCTTTTGCATCAATCAACATAATATCGTGAACATTGGCAATCAATTAAGTGAATTTAACCGGAAATTTCGCCGCCCAAATCCCGAAAAACCGAAGATAAATCTAAAAAATTTCGACTACTTCGTAACGGTTTTTCTCTACGGATTGATTTGCGTTGGAATTTTGGTAGTTTCTACGCTAGTTTTTGAATCGATTTATTACACGTTTTGCAATCTATCGGCAATAATTTGTTCCTGTTTCTGCCTGCAGTACAGTTTAATAATAAAAATTCTGAAGGCAATGTTAAAATCGGTGAACGACGCGCTCCAAAAAATCGACAAGTCGCCGATTCCGCCTCCAACGCTTCCATTATACCCCGGAGATCAACGACTGACAACTCAAAATTTGACAGCTATCAGAAATGGCCGAGCTGTCATCGGCAGATTATCCCAGAGAATCGCTGATTTCCACGCGTTTCCTATTTTGTTAATTATTTTTTACGCCTCCTGCGGATTCGTCGACACAATTTATTTTTTTATAACTAATTTTATTATCGAGGGGAGTATTTTTTTTAATTTGGCATCATTCAATGGAGTCCTCTGGATACTTATGATCCTCTATCCCCTTGTTTTGATGTGCGAGAATGTCAGAATATTCGAGGGGGAGGTGATTGTCAATGAAATTTTAAAATAATTCCTTCGAAATTTCCAGCGGAAAATAATTATTTTACAGATGGAGAGAACGGCTGATATTATTTACGATATTCGAAGTACTTCCGGCTTGAGTCGCGATCTTACACACGAGGTAAATGAAATAATCACGAAATTGATAATCGATAATCAATTATTAATTTCAGCTAAGCGATTTTGCGGTGGAAGTTTTACACAGGAAAGTGGTCTTCAGCGCTCATGGATTTTTCCCGCTTGATTGCACTCTCCTCTACTCCGTGAGAAAATCGAGTGATCAATTAATTGATCGGGAAATTAACTGCAATTATTTATTTTAAGATATTCGGAACGATTGGAACGTATCTCATTATACTTCTACAGTATAAACCCGCGGACGTTTCGTCGCAATAGGACGAAAAGAGGAATTTATTATATTCTGCGATTCGAAAGAAAAATAATTGAATCAATTGATACGTAATTGACACTTCCCCCCCACGATCTTCTTTACCCATGACAGCTGCTCCTGTGAAAATGTGTTCTTATCGACGTCTTCCCAAAATACCGATCAGAAAATTGCAGAGGTATTCACGGAAATTTGAAAATTCACAACTTTTGAAAAAGTATCAGGAGAGCATGACAATTGAGGAGGTATTCACTGAAATTGAAAAATTCAAAATTTTCAAAAAAGTATCGGGGGAGCATGAAAATGGAGGAGGTATTCACTGACATGTGAAAATTCAAAATTTTTGAAAAAGTATCAGGGGAGCATGACAATTGAAGAGGTATTCACTGAAATTGAAAAATTCGAAATTTTCAAAAAAGTATCAGGAGAGCAGGAAATTGGAGGAGGTATTCAATGAAATTTGAAAATTCGAAATTTTTGAAAAACTGTCAGGGGAGCATGAATATCGACGAGGCATTCGCTGGAATTGAAAAATTCAAAATTTTCAAAAAAGTATCAGGAGAGCAGGAAATTGGAGGAGGTATTCAATGAAATTTGAAATTTTTGAAAAACTGTCAGGCGAGCATGAATATCGACGAGACATTCGCTGGAATTGAAAAATTCAAAAATGTATCAGGGGAGCATGTAGCGCCTTCTCTCTTTTGAGGTGAAGTACTACAATGCCGGTGGGATCACTCAAACCCCCAGAACTGAGCCTCTACTTTAGTCAATCCTCTTTCCTGTCTAATGCGTCGCATTTCAATTTCATGATGAATACCGTGAGGTTGTGGACGAATTTGGTGAGTAAATCCCCAAAGAATTCACACAGAACCTCTTAGAATCAATTTTTACATAAATGATCGGCCGGAATTTTATGGAATTTCTAGGTTAAATCCGGTAATTTTTCGAAAACAATAACAACTGGGAATGTAAAATCCGCGGGATTTGACGATCTGCATCACCCGGAGGGTCACGAGCCAGGAATTCCTCCATATGTGGAACGTGAGGGTGAAAATGTCGATTTGAAAAGAGCCAGGTCTTATAAACTATTAGTGGGATTTATCCCTTTTAGAACCTACAATAATTATAAGTACCCCCCACGCGGGATGCAACATTTCGAATAAATAACATGTTGCAGATTGACCTACCAATCCCGGAAACGTGGAATGCTGGAGAACGGTTTATTGCTGAGTACATTCGCGAAGAAGTACCTTCTGAACTTCAACGAACACGAGTTATCCCTCTACGATCGCCTTATTAACATCCCCTCGAACGACTGGGACATCTTCCACTGGGCAGTGGGTGTCAAGCCAACTCCTCCAGAGTTCAACAACGAAGTGATGGATCTCCTAAAAAAACACGTACGAAACGAAGACAGACAGTCTCGAATAGTTCAGCCAGATCTGTGAATAAATCAGTCATAGCACGTCTCATAATGTATTTAATCCATAGAAAAATATAAAACAGTCTGAAGATACGATCGAACACATTAATCTATATAATACACTCCGAGGCCAATCGGCGTTCGAAAAATTATCGACTCCAACTCCCAACGAAGGAAACTAGAAAAAAAAATTGAAAACGAGATCATCTGATTCAGATGGACCCGTACCTCAGTGGATCCGCAAGGTACTGTTTATTTTGTGTAAAATCAACGAGTCCAGGTCCTCTCGCCTGACCCCTCCCCCTGGCAGTTTTGGCGCCCCTCCTCGCAGAATATCTTCCCCGCGA
Source organism: Fopius arisanus (assembly GCF_000806365.1). NCBI lineage: Eukaryota > Metazoa > Arthropoda > Insecta > Hymenoptera > Braconidae > Fopius > Fopius arisanus. The sequence goes on from NW_011887843.1 coordinate 53,348, forward strand.
AGAGCCAGAGCCGTTTCGTTTGTACCTCTTCGCTGAATTTCCCCTGCTCCCGACGCTCTTTCTCTTTCGTCCTCCAGTCGTAGCCGTCGATGCAGCTGACCATCCGTCCTCAAAGTCACTCTCGTCATCGATCTCCTCTTCAGCTATAGCCTCCAGCTCCTGCAGCGTCGCCTTCTTCTCCGCGAATTCCTGCAGTATGTGCAGCAATGCTTTACCGATTTTTTCAAAATTCGATTCTGTCACGTGGGGAATCTGCAGCATCGCCTCCTTCGTCGTCGGCATCTGTTGACTCATTGCTCTTACAGCAATTGGATTCATCACAGAAACAGCTGACACCTCAATCGCCCCGGCGTATCCCTTGATGTCCTTCATCAGAGCAGCGAAACACTCGTCCTGAAGATTCTTCAGGTCCATATTCGTGGGTTTGCTCGACGCACTAACAGTTACTGTCAACTGGGACTTTGTGCACTGCCTTATGGGGAACATGATCTTCGAGTTGGAACGCATGAATTCACCCGAGTGTTTTGTAATCCTCAGGTAAGCTGCAGTCATATCATTTTTTATAACCATCTCCTCTTCTAATAAACCATCGATGATCAGTTTACGGATTAATCTCTCGACATCGCTCTTGTTCCACGACTTGCCCCTTCCATAGATAGCCAATTTATTAGTCCCACTGTCTCTAATCTTTTTGAGATCAGCACCCTTGAACACATCCCCCAGCTGAATAGCCGTGATATTAGAACCCCTGCCTGTGGAGATATCTCGAACCGCCGTGATAATAGCCTTCACATCCGCAGTGACATCGATCTCCGTGAACGTATCCGTATTTCTGCAGTTATCACAGATAGCGCCCTTGACTGCCCCGCACTTTTCTCGATTGAACCTTTCCCCGAAATAATTCAGCTGCAGAGATCTCCGACAGTCCGTCTTATTCTCACAGAACGCCACCATTTTGTAAAGATTCTCCATGTGAGTCTCATAAACATCGGCTGGAGGCCTGTCCAGCTGCATAATCTTGCGAATCCTGTGGACATCTGCGTAACTGTAAAATAGGATGCAGTCTGAATTTTCCAGGTCACGCCCAGCACGTCCACTTTCCTGATAATAACCCTCGATGGATTTTGGAATAACTGCGTGAATGACGAATCGAACGTTTGGCTTGTCGATGCCCATGCCGAAGGCGATTGTGGCGCACACGACTTTTATTTCCTCGGCGATCCACTTCCCCTGGACTTCAGATCTCTTGTTGTCTCCCAGACCAGCGTGATAGCTCATGGCCTTGATACCATTCATCCTCATCTGCTCTGCGTAGTCGTCACACTCTTTTTTCGAGAGACAGTAAACTATTCCGCACTCGTTCTTGTATTTCTCTTTGATCAGGGCTATGATCTTGGGGATGCCCTCTTTGCCTTTTTTCTCGGTGATCATGTACTTGAGATTGGGCCGATTGAAACTGGATAAAAACCACTTGGGTTTGGTCATTCCCAGTTGATGAAGAATGTCATTACGAACTCGAGGAGTCGCTGTAGCTGTCAGAGCCATCATCGGGACTGCAGGATATCTTGTCCTCAGGACCTTCAGCTTTTTGTAATCCGGTCTGAAGTCGTGGCCCCACTGGCTGACGCAGTGCGCCTCGTCGATGACAAATCTGGAGAGCAGTCCCATCTCATATAGCCTAGTGAGGATCGACGTGAACTTCTCCGAGGCTGCGATCTTCTCAGGAGTTACGTACAAAAGTTTAAGAGTAGGATTCTCCTTCGCAAGTTCCCTGTAGACGCCATTCATGTGCTTCTCGCTGGCTCCTCCCAGCATGTGAGCAGCTGGAACATCCAGGGAAATGAGCTTCTGCACCTGATCGTTAATAAGACTCTTCAGAGGGGAAATCACGATTGTGATGCCTCTAGTGAGTAAAGCAGGAAGTTGATAACAAAGGGACTTCCCCCCACCAGTTGGCATGAGTATGAAACAGTCATGCTTCAGCATTGTGGCGTTAATTGCTTGTAGCTGATTCGGCCTGAAGTCAAAGAGTCCGAATGTCCTCCTGAATATTTTCAGCATCTCCGAGGAATGAGAGTACGACAGTCCATCGAAGTCTCCAGTCACGCCATCATTGTGCACCTGTCCCAGGAAATCGCCCATTTCAAAAATATCTTTTGCTGATTTTTTACTCGTGTCGGACTTTGAAGACGAGGCTGCAGACACTTGAGAGGCCTTCCGGGACTTCTCGTAGTTAAATGACGCCGAGGGAAATTTCTCCACTTCAGAGGGTAATCCCGTTTCTCGTTTGGACGTGACATTAGACTCAGGGGAATTCCCTGGGTAGTGAAAACCAGTGCTGATGTCAGCGAGATCCAGAGACATGTTTTTCATCATCTCGTAGGCTCGGATTTCCTCGTCGATGTCGATCGTTGGTTTTTTCACTGGAGAAGGATTTTTCGGAATGCATTTATCAACTGGTGAGAGCTTTTTGGGACTGGATTTTTCTACTGGAAAAATATTTTTGGGACTGGATTTTGTCCCTGGAGATGACCTCTGCTGTGGAGATCCGGAACTCTTCAGGGGTTTTCCCTTCTCCCAGAGGGCCTCCAGCTGCTGCTTCGTCTGGAGCGTCATCTGGGCCTTCACTGGACGCTTCAGCTGGAAAGCTCCTTTTTTTATCGGTGCAGGGGAGAGTGAATTCACCTCTGGCTTCCTGGACATACTATCTGGAGGGCTGATATCCGAGTGCAACCCCTCAGGTTCAAATCTAGGGGACAGGGGAGGCAGTGGAGATGGTTTTGTCGTTTCCCTGACTACAAAAGCATTGACTCTTGGCCCCTCCATTTTGCAGGACCTCTCGGAAGTCACTGGAACGTATGAGGACAGGTCATCATCGCTGGGGAACTCGCCGGAATTTCCAGGATCTCCCAGTGGAGGATTTTTTCTCGTTATTCTCATTTTAAAATTCCCTAGCCTCGACTCTCCCTTCGGGGGCTCGAATTCATCGTCAGTGATAGAATCCTCCAGCACTATTTTTTCGTCAGTCCTTGAAGAATTCTCCAGGTCCTGATTGCTGTCGTTTAGAGAATTCCTCAACCTGGAGCTCGTGCCCACGGACTCCAACTGCTTCTCCACACGTCGGCATTTCGCTTTTATATGTTGTCTGAGAATTCTCAATTCGCTAAAAACTTTTCCATCAAACTGGGGGAATTTTTCCAGCACCTGCGTGGGGATCTTCTCCATCGCTGTGTAAAATTTATCCAACACCTCCAGCTCCAGGGACTGGAGGCTGTTTCGTTGATCCTGAAGGTGGGAGGGGTCTGAAGGGGTCGAGGTCATCGCTGGATTTTTTTTAATGGACATCATCCACGGGGTGATTTTCTGATCCAAACCTAAAGGTGATAATCTCAGTTTAGGATCCGGACCTTCCCATCGACCTGGACTGGACGATTGGTTCAAGGGTTTCGGTAAAGTCGACTGCCTGGGGAGACTCTCGGGTGACTTCTTCAGGGAGATCGTCCTCGATGTGTCCTCCTCGGAGGAGGAGTCCTCCAGGAACCTGGGGCGCACTCGTTTAAATGGCATTTTTTTTCTTGGAGATGATTTTCCGGGATTTGTACCGTTCACCTTGAGGGACTGAGGCTTGAGCTTCAGTGACGCCTTCATTGGGGTGGATTTCACAGATCTTGATACCTCCACGTCCTCAGGAACCTCCTGGAAAGCCTCTTCGTTGCAAGCCTCTTTTGCCATTGGAGGAGTGCAATTCTCCTTTTCACTGTCCAGCTTCGAGTCCTGGATTCTTTCGAGTCCATCTTCCAGAGAATCATTCACGTAAATCGGTGTGGTGAGTCCAGGTTCCTTCTTTGGAGAGATAAACGAAGAGTCTGACGATGGCTGAAAGACGACGAAAATCAGAGTCATACTTTATTTCTATCGAATCTACCACCAAAGGGGTAAAAGAGAAAATATCTCCGAAACTAAGAAAAATACCGAAATTTTTGTTGATGACTATTTTGTAGGGCCCATTCCCCTCGACAAAAATGTTTGTGATAAAAAAATTATTATCTCTCTTGGTTTCCGAGATATTTCGAAAAAACTCACTGAACACTTCAGTAAATTCATCTCCTCTCACCACTTTACTGCGGTAATTCATTTCAGACAAGTGTTTAAGTGAATGATTTTGTTTTTACAATTGATATAATTGAATTTCGTTTTTCTACGACTTCATCGGAGGCTAAATCACCGTTGTCGGCCTTCAAGAGAGAATCGTCCCCCATTTTTTCTGATTTTATCACAGATCCATCGGCGACACTGAAAATCATCAATGAACAATATTATTCAATTAAACCTCATCGATTAATTACAAAAATCGACCAATAATATCTCATTATTAATTACTGAATTAAAGGGATTAAATTCTGCGTTGAGAAAAAAAACGAAACATTCGGGTTTTTCAAATATTTCCCAAAATTGATGCCCAAAAATTATAAACATTTCATAATAATTCAAAACTAACAAGAACAATCAAGAATCCTAACCTTCCAGCAGTGGCGCCGATGTTCCCTGGACTTCTGGAAAATGTATCCATCAATTTTCCATCTCCAGAGGCCATGAATTTCCTTTTCAAATCCAAAATTCGCCTGACGTAATTAATACCGGAGTAATTGACCTCTTCATGACTCTCAAAAAATTATTCACTCACCAGAACAACACAAGACGACAAATAACGATCGTCTGATGTCACTGGCGGGAAAAAATAATAATAATGCTGTACGTGAAGTTGTCTGGGATTATCTGAACGAAGTTCATGGGATTCCCCCACTCCAGATTGAAATCCAGTGGTTCTATCTCGCCGGGTCAGCTGTTCACTGAAGGCAGGAGTGAATATTTTTTTCGAGTTTTTGGAATCTACCTGGTAAAATGTCAGACAGCTCCGAGGATAGTCTGGAAGACAGGCCCTGGATATTGTACAGAGATCGAGAGGAGTGGAAAGATATTGTACCTCTGGCACAGGATGATGGACCCCACCCGATTGTTGCCATCGCGTATTCAGAGAAGTGTGCGTTTTTCATTTTAATAATTATTCACTGAGAACGATTATTTGTTATTAATAACTGATTGATTTGATTTTAGTTAAAGATGCGTACGATTACTTCAGGGCGATTTTAAAATCCGGGGAAAAATCAGAACGAGCGCTTAATCTCACTGCTGACTGCATCTGGTTAAATCCAGCGAATTATACGGTCTGGCAGTATCGACGAGATATTTTGAAGGCACTGGGGAAAGATCTGAGGGAAGAATTGAAGTACATTGACTCAGTGATTGATTCAAACGAGAAAAATTATCAAGTATGGCATCATCGAAGAGCCATTGTCGAGTGGCTTCAGGATCCCAGTCAGGAATTGGAGTTTACAGCTCAAATTTTGGAGAGAGACGCCAAGAATTATCACACCTGGCAACACAGACAGTGGGTGTTGACAACTTTTCGGTCAGTACTTGTAAAAAAAAGTTGATGAATTCATGGGATCAATTGTAAATCAATAACAAATGGATAATTAATGATTTTTAGGCTCTTCGATAAGGAATTGGAATACGTCGAGAGATTACTGACTGAAGACGTGAGAAATAATTCAGCCTGGAATCAAAGATACTTTGTCCTCAATCACACAACAAATTTTGAACAAGAAGTCATCGACAGGGAAGTCGATTACGCCCTGGAGATCATTGACATGGTGAAGGCAAACGAGAGTGCGTGGAATTATCTCCGAGGGTTAGTGATATTTTCTCGGATAAAATAAAACAGTCATTATGTTTAATAATTATATAATTGTTGTTGATCCCAGGGTGTTGATTCACGACGAAAATGGAGGACTCGCCTACAACGAGAAGATCCTGAAGAAGTGTGAGGAGTGGTACAACAAAGGATGTCGTGTCAATCATCTCCTGGCGTGCATAATCGATATTTGCCAGGAGAGATATAAGAATGAACCCTCAGAGTCTTTGTTCCACATTAATAATGCCCTCACGGTACGTTCTCGTAAAAATCAAAATATTGTAAAGGGCTAGGTGAAATTATTAATAAAATTTCATTAACCTACGGTGAAATAATAATAATTTATGCTGCAAGGGCTGAAAAGTAATTTGAAAACGAAAACGAAAAATTATATGTGTTGCTAAAATCAAACTTTTTGTTTCAGCTTTGCAAAGAATTATCTGAAAAACACGACAGAATACGCCGGAGGTACTGGGACTACGTCACCCAGCAATTATCAGAAAAACTAAAAACCACCTGTTGAATCGTAAAAATTCCAGACACACGTGTTCCAAAAAATGAACCATTAAATAAAGTGGAAAGCGAATTTTGTAAAGGTACAAAATGACTTTGCAACGTTAATTCATCTATTTTATTTATAAAATAGTTACATACTCCCAGTTTATTTTTGTAATACAATAACTAATAACATAATTGGTTTGGCATAACTAAGATGACTTTGAACGTAGCAACCATTGACTTTAGTTCTCTCGATAGAGATGTTTCGTTATTTTATTTTCGTTTTATTGATTTTTTTTTGACAAGCACTTACGCAATTTTCGAACGTCAAATTATCGGTTAAAAGCAAATATTATTGCACAAGCGCACGAATGACAGGCAGTGACTGCATTACCACGGATGAAATAATTTTGCACAAAAACCTTGAAATGTCATAAATACATTCAATAGGAAACAGTGGAGTACTATTTCCTTGAGATATTTCTTAGAATTTCGTGGATTTTTCTGTGAAATTTTTTCATCCAATACCCAGGACCAATTGCATCAGGCAAATCGCTGGATAAAATAAAAAATTATCAGCAATAATTCAATAAACATCGAGTTGTCTCGTTATCGTCGTTTTGGGGTATGATTTAAATTCTTGTTGATAGTCTACCCTAACATTTAACAATCAACATCCAAACAATTATTTAACACTCGATTTCCGGTCTGGCAGGAGCGCATAAATACATTTGACATGTTTCTTCGTCATGAACAATTACAGATATCAACACCTGAATAGTTAAATGCGCAATAATAATCCACGTATCCTGAGGGATTCATTTTCATTCTGCTCCATCGACTGATAAAATTGCGCATCGGCCCGAAAGAAAAGAGAAAAAAAAAAGAGAATGATGAATTTTATTTCCTCTATTTAAAGCTATTTAACAGGTAATTCACCTTTTTTTTAGTTCATGACATTTACACTCGATTTACACTGAAAATATATCGCCCTATTATTGCACTTCCACCAATCTTTCAGATTTAACGTCAGTATAATTCTCATTTCTCTCCCACAACCGATCAATCGTGCGATTAATCACGGAGAATAACGATTAGGCTACACCTTCTCTCGTAATAGTCTATGATTGGACCATCGGACCATATTTATCGTTCATCGGGTTTGGCCTCAGTCATCCATAACAAACGACTCGACAGAATGATCTTTCTCTCGTTCGTACACTGATAGAAGAATTCGGTTAATATTACCCAATGAAATGAGTTGAACCTTTTTTCGATCCGCCTGTATTAAATACGTATTCGTCCGAGGTAACTGTAAATATTATTGATTCAATAAAGTATGATTTCGTATTCAGGTGTAGGAACCCAACGGTTTTGTTTTGATGACACTCGCGAGTATTCGGTAATAGTTGGTCGAATCTCGATTGATGGAACCCGCCCACTTGTTTATATCGTCTATTCAAAATCATCGGCTACATCCGCCTACATTCAATTCAATTATCATTTTTATCAGAATGAGGTGCACCCTAAAGCGATTTTAAATCACTCATCAAAAATGAAGGATTTAGTAATGCCTTTTGGTTTGATTGTTTTGTGTGAATTAATTATCAAGAGCCATAACTTTAAAAAAGTGTTTCATGCACTGGAATTCGATCCTTCTAATCTGCACTGAAATGAAAATCTTATCGTGAGGATCAGTACGATACTGTCCACAGTCTACTTTATTTTTTATATTATTCCAAATCATGATTAATCATGAGCGAACAATCTGTTTTTCAGGTCAATTAATGATTCAGTAACTATTACCGAGTGGTCATTTGTCTGAACATGCCAACGATCAACTCGGTTCGGTAACTATTAACGAATATTCAATAGCTCCTATCAGTGATGCCTGTCCAGTCGTGTCGCGGATGTGTACATTTTATTCCTACCTATGTATTAGTTATCGAGAGAGTTATCTACGTTGAAGCCATCGAGACAAAGATTTGTTGCAATAGTGAAGATAGATTGCTTTTAAATTCCTAGTGGTTAATAGTATCTCTAGGTACATTCAGGAAGATTCAAGACCATAATACTGATCATTTCAATTGAGTATAACTGAGATTCTCTGTCAAATTTATCCAAAATCATTTTGCTCTCACCAAGTAATTGTTCAACAAATATAATTACGCGCCAGTATAGCTTCAATAAATAACCCGGGAAAATGACGGAAATATCCCAGGTAACGGATCGATGAAAAATAACGATCGAGACCGATAGATAAGTGACGGTAGACTAGGTGCTACATTAAGTCGTAGATTACAGACAAGTATTTCATAATTGTTTATCGTCTCTATCGGTACACTAGGAGGTGAGTCCCGTCGGAGATGGTCCGTCCATCGGGACTGGGAAAAAGCGACAATTCATTGAACCTCGAGCCTCTGTTTTAATTTTCGGAGACTCGGATGTTAATAATCATCTCGTATCAGTCCCAGCCAAGGCGGTCCGTTGTCATTTCCGTGGGGGCAATTTTTGGTATTCATTTTTACATATTTTTCAAAGACATGCGGTAGTGATCGAGTTGATATGAGACAACATTTCGATGTTCAATCTCGGGTTATCTCGACTTAGATCGTAATTCTTAAAATTACTAGGCGCTGCTAAGAATCGATATTTATTCGGTTCGAGAGTTTGTCTGCTCAAAACACTAGGGCTATTATTTTCGATGCATCTTGAAGAGGTACCTGAAGGGATTTTCTCAACGCAAGTTTAAAAAATTCATTTCACTCACCAGATTTTCCCGAATATCTCGGAATCTACAGGAGATACCAAGAATTCGTAATAACCTTTTTTGTAGCTTTTGGTATTCTGCGCAAAAAAAAATTTTTCGAAAATTTTGCTATCTCCTCCAGATCTCGAGATATCGCTCAATATCCGTCGATTTTACTACACGTCCAAAAAAATCGAAACGAATCAATTGGACTCAACGGATCTGCCAAATATCTCGGAATCTTCTGGAGATAGGGAAAAGCGGTAATGACCTTTTTTATAGCCATTGAAATTTCCTACGGAAAAGTTCCCGTAAAGATTTTGCTATCTGTCCGGGATTTTGAGATATTGGGCGAGAACGATCGTTAAGTGCAAATACGAGGGATAATCAATCAATCAATAAAACTGATGCATCAGATGTACTCGATCCCCCATGCAATCCATAAATTTAATCCCAAAGTTAGGCAGTGATGAAAAATGATGTTGAGAATACCTCGTAAACGTCCCACCTCTCGTTTTGTCTCGAGAGAAAAAAAATCACTAATGGATTTTCCCTTTCGCATGTGATAAACGATCATTAGCAGCACAGAGCCTTATGTTTACTTATCATTAGCTAGGTTTTTGTTATCATTAACCAGTCACAAAAATAAATATTTCATATTGCTTTACGTTTTACCCTAAGAAACAAGCCCATCACGGCCGAGCGATAATTAACGTTCGCATCGATTTTTTCATTTTCCCGCCCACGTCACCCCAAAATACATGGAATCCTCTGGGTAATTGAGGAAATCCCCCATTCAATAATTTCATCCCACAAAAAACAAATCATCAATTCCTTTAATTAAAAAAAAATAAAAAAATCACAAATCGTAAAAGAAAATCAAGAACATCACATGAATTCAGCGAATCCGTACATTTTCGATGCATATCTCCGAATCTAAGAAAAATAGCGAAAATTTCATGAATTCCTTTTTTGCAGCTCTCGATTCGCGCAACAAATTAGCTTTTGACGAAAATTTCGTTATCTCCCTTAGATTCGGAGATTTTCCAAGAAAACTCGACTCGAAAATCGAGTCGTTACTCTGTACCTGGAGTATTTTTTATTGAAAAAATTTTGACGGTTTAAAATAATAAAAAAATATGTACCGAATTTTTTTCTCGTCACTGGGACGTCCTCAACCCCCACCACCCCCCATTTTCATATTCCTCGCATATTAAACAGAAATATTGACGCGTGAAATTTATCGACAAAGAATCCCTGATGCATGTTATGCTGGTTGTCACAATATTTTCTGCCACTTCAACACCTCATCCCTTTCCCGAGTGTACACAAATATTTTTGTACCATACGTGGTGAACGATATCAATGGTGATATGCAATAGACAATTTTTTGTTTCATTTCTCCAAATGCTTTTTTTCCTGAAAACAAAAATACGACATAAAGAATCGGTCAGTAAATCCATATTAACGCGAAATAAAAATATTTTTACAAAAACCCGAGAGTTTTTTTATTTAAAAACCGACGGTTCGGAGATTTCAAACGACAAAAAAATTCTGGACAATCAATCACTCCAATTTTTTAATCAGATTTGTTGTTTAAATAAAACAATTACTTTTGGAATTATTATTTTCAGTGATAATGGTTGAATAATTCAGAGAATCAATTTGAATTTTTTCCCCTCAATTTCTCATCTCCAAAGTGAAAATTCTCAATTCCGGGATCTCTCTCTTCGAAGGGGAGAAAAATATTTCGGAGTGGATCTTCTGGGATTCCCCTGGTCGTCCGCAAATCACTAGAAACTTGCGTCACCCGAAGAACAACTCGTAGTTTCATCCGAGAAAGCCAAACTTCCGTGTCCCCCGATTAATCCAGAAATTCCCAAGGTCTCAGCTATTCTCCAACAGTAACAGCCCTTATTTTCCCTCTGAGTGCCGACATTACGACGTCATCTCCGTCGGTCAGCCGTTGCTCCGTTCAAAGGGCGAAAAATTCCATAAAAACCGGTGCCCGACGCTGAAAGTCCGGTGTCCGGTTGTCTCCATTTTTGGAGGTGAATTTATAAATATTTGAGCGATATTCAATTCATGATGGACCTGATCAGGTCCACGGTGAGGGTTTTTTGTGTCAGAAGGCCGTGTCCAGGGCAGCCATCGATGTGGAAATCTCAGGATCGGCCCGACACGCGTCCAAAAATTCCGTCAAGGTCACAACGCCGTCCTTATTCTCGTCCATTTTCTGAAAAATACCAAAATATTACCTCCGAAATGTTTATTCATAATTCCATCCACCATTGGCTCTTTTAATTATTATTAAAAAATCATAATTAATATGACCAGAAATTTTAATTGAACCATTTATTAATAGAAAAATTCTGTCTCACAATTAAATCATAGAATTCGCGCAAATTAGATCATTCTATCAATTATCATTAAAAAAACATAATGAAGATTAATTGAAACTTAAACAATATCATTCCCTAATGAAAAAAATTCTTTCTCATAATTAAATCCTAGCATTAACTCCAATAAAAATTATCTGAGATGAAACTACAATCAATTAATTAAAATTCCTTAACAATTCGCACCGCAATTTTATTCTAAAAAAGAAGAAAATTGTTTTCAACTTCAATTCATAATTTAATCCCCAACAAATTGTTCATAAATAAAAAAAAATGGGAATGACTAAAAAAAAAAGAATTACTCCTTCGAATGAATTCCAAAAATAGATCTCTATAATTCAGGATAAATGTCTCTTCTCACCGGGATTCCCCAATTAATTAAAAATCCGAAAAATTTCACCCCCAAAATTTCAGCACCCGGGAATTATACCCCACCCCATTAATTCCCCAACGAAAATAAACCCGGAGGCTTGGCCTCGATTTCTCCCACAACACCATCACCAGAGCCCCCAAAAGGCCGCAATTATCAGTCTAGAAAAGCCCCAAAGAACAAAACCAACACTAAGAATTTAAAATCTCAAACATCCCTGAAACGACACGAGCTGTGACAGATCCCGGTGGAATAAATTAATTCATCCCCGAGCTGAAAAAACTAAACGAGTGACTGAATATTTCCCTTTTAGCCCATTGGCCCGCCGAATCGATGACGCACATCCTTTTATTCCACTTTTATTTCACATATTCCTTTCATTTTACCCCATTCACCCGCAATATGCGGAATAATTCCGGCTTTCGAGTTCAGAATTACCCGAGACAATAGCACACGTTACGACGCGGTTCGCACTTTTTATTTTCAACATTAAATTTTCAATTAAAACGCGACAACCATTCACTCGGATCTACCCCAGCATTCTTTGACAGAAAAAAAAAAATATGGGATGAATCAATTTTGAATTCTCCAATGAGGAAATGAGATAAAAAAAAAACATTCAATGGATGATGTGAAAATGCATTCGGTTGTTTATTTCCCACTAATTTATTCAGCTTTTCCACATGTTTATTTCGGTTGTATTTTCCGTTTGAAATTTCGCCTGTTGAGGGTAATGAGAGCGTAAAGCCCCATCCCTCATCCCTATTTCACTGGATTTATTGAAACAATGGCGTTTTTAATTAAAATTCTCGTCTAAGTTTGAATGGGCCGGATCCTACGGACTGTGAATCGTAATTTAATTCTCGATGAGTTGATTAATTAGCGGTGATTGCGTTTCGCTCGATTCGACTGAATTTTTTGGAGTAAGAGAATATGACACCCGCATCCATTTTATTTTTCCCCATTTTCATTATTTTACAGTTACACCTGTAATTTTCTATTTAAAATCTCCAGAAAATAATAAAATAACAATCTATTTATTTATTATTTATTAATTATCAATTTATTATTTTTATTTCCATTCAATAATAATAATGAAATAAAAATAATAAAACTAAAAATATTAATTATAACCAATCAATAATCATCTCAAATACGATGAGTTTTAATTATTTAAGCAATCGTTCTTTTGAAAATAATTGTTTATGAAATTTTGTGTATTAATTTGTATTATTAGTAATTTTTGTGGAACGCGCATTCGATAATTAATTGGTGCGATTTAATTGGTGGAGTCCCCTGCTCTCTCATTAACACGTCAGAGATAATTACATGGGCTGGTGTTCGCCGATGGTATTCCAGGCCCATAAACTTTTATCCCCCGGACACATTTATTTTTTCCACCCACCTAGGGCTCTCATCAGGTTTCCACAGGAGCGAAGTTTATTGGATCTCGATGATCCATTGGCTCGCGTATATTCCATTGATGGACATTTAAGTCCAACCGGACGGGAAATAAATTCCACTTCCACGGGTGTTATTCAATTTTGGGGGTGAAACTGACACGGGAATTATTATCCATCGATAAATATTGAGGAAATACTCAAGATAAATTTGAAATTAAATTCACAAGGTGAGGATTTTATTATTTATTTTATTTTTATTTATTTTATTTTATTTTTATTATTTATTTATTTTATTTTTATTAATTAAATTCACAGAATGAGGATTTAGGCAATTAATTTGATTGTTATGTCTCATGTCACTAATTATCGTGAATGATATCTTTGAGGCACAGGACAATGGCTATTGAAACTCAGAAATTTACTCGGGATTCACCGAAACGACTAGACAAACATAACGGCTAACTCAAACTCCTGGAGCACTCGAAACTCGGAAATGCAACTCACACATGTGCCCGATACCTGAGCAACCGCAACGGTAAATACGAGAGCACTTGAGTTTAAACTCAAGTCTGTCATCTTACTGAACCACGTCTCTATTAAACTGAGGTGGGTAACTGACTCTTGGGTTGAGAGCTTTCCAAAAGCACATGCTGAACTTGAATTATTCGATTTTTGTAAATTCATCGTAAATCCGTACGTAATTCCTTCAGTTCCCCTGAGGTAATAGGGCGTCACTGCCTGATAATTACCGACATCTTTTAATAAATAATGTAAAAATATTTGTTGCAGTGCACTGATAGAAGAATTCGGTTGGATGGAGCTGTTGAATTAGGAGCAATTGAATATTTGTTAATAGGCACCGAACGATTGAGTTGAGCGGTGGCATGCTCAGCCAAATGACCACTCGGTAATAGTTACTGAATCATTAATTGACCTGAAAAACAGATTGTTCGCTCATGATTAATCATGATTTGGAATAATATAAAAAATAAAGTAGACTGTGGACAGTATCGTACTGATCCTCACGATAACAATTTCATTTCAGTGCAGATTAGAAGGATCGAATTCCAGTGCATGAAACACTTTTTTAAAGTTATGGCTCTTGATAATTAATTCACACAAAACAATCAAACCAAAAGGCATTACTAAATCCTTCATTTTTGACGAGTGATTTAAAATCGCTTTAGGGTGCACCTCATTCTGATAAAAATGATAATTGAATTGAATGTAGGCGGATGTAGCCGATGATTTTGAATAGACGATATAAACAAGAGGGCGGGTTCCATCAATCGAGATTCGACCAACTATTACCGAATACTCGCGAGTGTCATCAAAACAAAACCGTTGGGTTCCTGCAACTGAATACGAAATCATACTTTATTGAATCAATAATATTTACAGTCACCTCGGACGAATACATATTTGATACAAGCGGATCGAAAGAAGATTCAACTCATTTCATTGGGTAACATCAACCGAATTCTTTTATCACAGCAACATCTGGATGATCCTAAAAATTCATACCTGAAACATACGATCCACTTTCTTGCGGACCCCTTCATGGTCCATATTGGGATCGGAGAATTTTCCCATCAGCTCGTAAACAGCAGTCACGATATCAGTCATTTCGTCGCGTGTGATGGCCCCATCACCGTTGATATCGTACAGCGAAAATGTCCACCGTAATTTCTCATCCATGGATCCCCTCGACAAAATGCTCAACCCCGTTACAAAATCCTGAAAAAAAAAATCCCCCAAGTTACAGCCCCCATTCAACACATTTATCCCCCCAAAAAAAACATCATATTTTCGCAGAGAAAAAAAATTCTAGAATTATTATCCGCTTATCTAGAAACGCTCTCTCTGAAAAATTAACGCGCCCGTTCATTGGAGTCTCGTTTAATGTCCACACGGTAATCTCCCAACTTTCTGCCATGAAAAGATAAAGACTACATTCTCTCAACATTACCGGTACGATATTCTGAATTCCCGAGTGCTTTATAGTGTTGATCTTATCTAAAACGTTCCTGGCCATGACTCTTGGAGTTGCATAATGCGAAAACAACACAATGCGCAACTCCGAATTACCGAGGCTTTCATTACATTGCAGTTGGTGTTTTTATTTACCCAAGCCATCACAGTATTCCGAAAAGCCAACTCCAAAGACAGTGGAATAACATTTCGCTCTTCCAAAAGTCGAATTAAACGCGCGAACTTCGTGTATTGATCAACAGGAATCACCCGAGATAAAATTACCATTACGTTCCCTTAATCAGTCTTGTAATTACGGTTATATCTTAATTGTTTAATTAAAGGTGCAATCGATTCCCAATTGTGAACTGTCATCAAAGTGTTTGGAGTGGTCGTCGATGTCCAGCAATTGCCGCGCCATCTGCTCCCTCAAGATTTGAACTTTCGCGGTTGCCCCAGGGGGAATCCCCTATGACACTCGCCCAGATGATCATCAAAATGCCGGTTCAATTGCGGATGGACTCAGTCCTCCGGTAATGGACCCGCAAAAGGTGAATTACTAACTGGTGGTGTCTCTGTTGGAATTATTATGCAAATTTTCGGAATTCAGTTACCGGAAGAGAGAGAATTCTGGGGTCTCAGAGTGGAAACTGGCGAGATCGTGGACAATGGATCCATTTGACACCTGGTGAATGGCCGGAATGACAGCCCCAACGGATTATATCGCATGAGAATTTTAAAAGCATTCCGACAAAAAACGGACAGGTTTGACGTACGACGAGAAATTTCCACATAAAAAAATTGATGATCAGAGTGATAACTTTTATTATTATACATCTCATCGTGCGCGTGATGCCTTCCGAGCATGAAACACTTCCAAATTTAATCCAATTTTTGTTTAATTCTCCTGAAATGCAGCATTTGGCTCGGCCGAGTTAATCGCGAAGCACTTGAAAGCCAAAAAAAAAAACAATAACACCGCAGAGATAAATATCCTCCGGCATTCCCTAAAAGCCCACACTAGTCAGAACCCGGAATGCCTCTCCCCATCGCCATCTGCGCTGTTTAATATGCATCAGCAATGATGGAAACAAAATAAAACGAGGAAAGCTAAATTACGAATACAGTTGGAAAAAAAAAATAATTCAAAAAGTATTATAAAAATTTCAGGTATCCACGGGAGTCTGCCTCTGAGCCATCATTTTTCAGTTATTCTCCAGAGTTTTCGGGGCTCTGGTTCAACCTAAATACATCCACCAAAAACAACTACATCTGTCCTCTTTCTCCTATTCTCTGCATCATTCTGCCGACGCTATTCGCCTTTAACAACCCGATGCCCGAGGCACTTTTATTCTTTTACGTGACTTGGGGCAATTTGTCGCATCAACAGCTCCAGGTTACGTGCTTTTTTTCCAACTGAGGTGGAGTCCTCAGCCCTCAAGTCCTGTCTCCATGACATTCTCTAACAATGCCCCCAGAAGATGCGAGTGGAGGGTATTAAGTGAATTGAAAAGCTTCTGCTGTAATCAATCGTTGTTGTCTCAAGTAAAAGCTGAATTTCTGGAAAAAATTTTGAGGTTGTGACGCACCTAGTTCACTGACGCCACCGCCAAGAGGCGCAGCTAATGTTTTCTGTCAGTCAAAGATTGATAAGTTTTTAGATAATTCTTGCCGTTTCACGACTTTAATTTTCTCATTCTAGGGATGGCTTCATTAAAAATCTTAAATGGGTCAGACTGGAGTTGAGAAGACCGCAGACAGATTCCCAGAGCTAGCCACAAACCGTGAGTGGTGGGTAATCCACTGCCATCACCAGAATTCAGTTCATCAGTCGAGTGTTTCAAACCTACAAATTACCATAAATTTAATTTTAATTATTCCCCGGTTTCTCCTTCGAGTCGAGCCGCCAGAGACAAGTGCATTTTCCACTTTCTCGAATTTTTCTCACAAATTATCAATCGACACTATCAATTTCTCAATTAATTGCCAGAGACATCCAGACACCGTCGGGTAATGAGATCGCGGTTAATCAATTTGGTGGAATAACCGGTGACGAGACATGAACGTGAAATTTCCGACGTGAACACGATGAAACGGTCATGTTCGCGTTAAAGGCATTCCTCCGTGATGCGGAAAGTTTAGATTTCAGGATGTAAGTAAGATTAAGCGGTTCAGGGTGGCGATATATGCTGGGGTTTAGGGATTCAACTGAAATTTATACAACGTTCAAGGCTTCCCACGCCCTTTCATCCTCAACTTCCCTTTTCTCCCCATTCTGCACGTGCCGTTACCAGAATCTTTACCTCCACTTTTCCTCATGTTTTTTTAACAGCTCGTTGCATACCTATTGCACTCTGAACCGCAAATATAAATGGAAACTAGGGGGTAATCGCGTATTTCTAGCTGTTTGCATTGGTAAATAAAATATTCGAGTGTTCGAAAGAATTCTATTAAAAATTTTATGCGCGCCGGGGGCGCCTCTTGTGGTGGCGTCCCTGTACCATGATTATCATAACCCCTCATGCTCACGGGAAATTTAATTGATGAATAATGTATAATTAATCTTCATTCATTTTAAAATCTGGAACATTCTCTTTAAGATGCTCTTTAAGGTATTTTTATCTTAATGCGAGTGGTGTAAATACAAAACCATTTCTTCCGGTGGAATGTTGCCATTATCTCCGGCACATGCATCGTGAAACTCAGTCTTAATTGACAGCGTTAATTGCTGACTGAGCCGGGGGTATATCCCCCGGCTTTTGTAAACTTTCTCGAAAATCCTCTCCCCCCTTTCCGATTAGAAGACGCATGACAAGTTGGTGAACATCAGCGATGCCACTGGTATTCCCAGATATCCACCGAATTGAGTTAAGAACTTGGCTTTCACGACACGGGTCCTCACCCTATTCTCGGTTTATCCCCAACTCGTTCATCCCCCATCTGACTACCCGATGTAATTCTATCTTAAATTTTCATCATCGAAATGAACTACATCATCCCAAAATACTGGTGGATGAAAAGTTTATTTAAACTTTGCGTCGAAAATTGCATGAGGTACGTCGAGGGACTCGGGCAATGCTCGGGGATTGGTTTACACCCGTGGATCTGGGTCAGGAAATGATACCGGGGATTCCCCTTCGTGTTTTATACAGCGACAAACAATGCCACCAGCATCCACTTGACAATTGCTTTATCACGATTGTTCAGTGTCTCAAGTCCATTTTGCTGCATCAAGTGGTAGAAATCGCATTCTATACTTCACCGGTCCTGAACCTGAGACACGAGAGAGTGAAACTGAGACTTTTGGGATTCTTCGAACAAGTAATTCTAGGTAATTCCTGGGAGAGAGAGACAGTCTTTGTTTTCAGCCTCTATTTTACTCTGAATTTGTGAACACCAGCTCCGCCACGCGGTGGCGTCACTGCACTAAACAGCCTATAACCCCCAAAAACGGTATTATCATTCAGGAGTCGGTCCCTAATGTTTATTCAACGACGAACAACAACGATTTTAACCCCGAATCCTGAGTAAACGTTGACAAGAGTCGTGCAATCAGTGCCTCCATAGAGTCAACACTATTCGCACGAACCAAGGACTAGATACTGCTGAATGTTTACGCCAGCTGCAACCCCATCTCCGTATTTGCGAAAGCTCCCTCAACCCTGTGTGTCATCTACTCGTTCAACGTTGAATATGAACACTGGAGCCGGTGAATCAGTGCATTAGCACGAGCTGATTGACGAAGACAACAGGCATCTCCAGTTCCTCATTTTCCCTCTAAAAATCTCTCTCAACTTAAAACTCAAAAGTCAGATCAATCCATCCAGGACTTCTTGCCCCATAAAAAAATCGTGAATCCTTTGTGCTCACGAGAGTACAATTCTTTTTTTTTTTTCATTTCCAAGACTAGAATTGAGTTGCATAAGGTGCGATAAGCGAGCGCCTTTTCCCGTAATTTCCGTCGGTTGGAGATTGACTCCTGGGTTTGACCTTCACCGATAAAAAAGAAAATTGAAGACCGGAGGAACTGCCGAGGAAATTGCCAACTCCCCGCAGGAGGGTGGGATTATCAATGGAGGTGGAATAAAAAGTAGTTGGAGTATAAAAGATTCTTGATGTGGAATATAATTGAAAAGTTTTGCGGAGGCGTCCAAGCGTTTTGAGGTCGAGTACTTTAATGAAGGTTCTAATGACTGATACCTTCTGAGTGAGCACAGAATATCAACAATAATCAGACTGCGGCCCGAGGGTTCGATCCAGTTCATTACCAGAGATCCGCTATCTAATATTAGCACTCCTAATTGAAATACTGAGCAATATCTTGATATTTCGAAGTCATCCACACCCGAAAAAAAATTCCCTTGGCATTTCTCAACGGATATTCACGGACGATATGATTTTTGAGAGTCCATCAGCCACCGGTTTATCACGTGTCATAAACCGTGAAATGGTACGATAATGATCCATCATTTGTTCGGATGATGAGCGAGGCAATTATAAATAATGGGCAGAAGTCATTGGAGTCACTCTACCTTGATGGCTCGTACGAAATACAAAAAAACAATTATCTCTCAGTCCTTCGTACGAAATTCAGTGTAAATAACGCTTTGTACCGATGCTCTCACTCAATTTTCCGGAGCTCTCGTAATTGGAGTGTACGAACAGGGTACACATCAACTTCCAACAATGAACCCCTCTGAAAAAAAAAGCCGAAGGTTCATTGAATCGAGTTAATCGGTGACAGGAGTTTCGGGGTTGATCCCTGAAAAAAAAAGAAAATTGATTTCCAAATGTTGGAAATTGGAGAGTCCGCTGCACTGATTTGTCCTATCGATTGAAGGAACGAGGCAGTGGAAATTCCACTGGAGTCCGATAATTTTTTATTATAATTCTCAATTAAGACGTGGCACGTCTCAAAACGGATTTTCTTGTTAGCTGCGTCGGTCCGAGACCTCATCATTGATCAATCGGAGTTAATTACTGCTGATTAGGATTAATGGTGAGGCGAATGAAGAAGCGAGGGGATCGAACGTGTGGAGTCATGACTAGACTTTCCGTCTACGAATACAAATTGAGGAAGAGAGGAGAAAGACTAATGGTATTAGAGGAGTTTCCGGAAGTTTAGGATGTGGAAGACTCGGGGGAGAACGGCGATATATCGTGTCGCGATATTTTCCGATTCGCTTCGAAAAGTTGATATTGTCTTTCCTCCGTCGTCTTTTGTATCGAATTTCGGGAATAACGAGATGCGACGTTCGCTGTTTCGAGATGGAATTCTAGATAGTAAAGGAAATGACGAAGGTACTCACTTCAAAACTCAATAATCCACTGTGATCTTGATCTAGCGTGTTGAAGACGTAATGCGCATACTGACTGGTATTTGCTGAAACACAAAGATCATCAATTGGTATTTTTAAAAATTTGGAATTAAAGTTTTTGATGATTTTTTCTATTCGAATGAATTTAGTATAGGGACGCCACCGCCAGGCGGAGTTGGAGTCCACGGGGCTGACGTATTGACATCAAATGAATTCAAATATATTGTCGTGCAGAACCAGAAGGGCGGGTGGATGCTTCAATACTTTGACTCCCGCCTTCACTGCCCCATGAAAATCCATGAAAAATGCATACATCATTCTCAAGCATCGGCCCATAATTTATGGCTGCACATCACGAAAAAAAAAGTGATCGATCGTTCCAGATAATTCGACGTACATAAGAATTTTTGACACGAATCAATCGATCGAGGGCTTCCAGAAGAATCTCTGAGTAATGACTGTCGAAGGATCGTTCGAGAAAATGGCAGGTGGTGAGTATAATTGGAACGTCCGATGGTTCTGCATTAATCAGAAAATCAATTCATTTCAGGTTTTCACTTCCGAGAGAAATCCCCAATAGAATTTAAAAAAAAAAAAACCCTCTCTTGACATATGTGTCACGTGCATGATGCATCGCTCCTCGATCTTCTCGCGATTGTTCTCCATTTATAGGCTGACGTTTTCAATATGTTAGGATACTGCACGCGATATTTGCCGCTCGGTCTCAGCGAAACTAGAATATTACGGTGAGACAGGTGGGAAAAAGAAGTGAAATATTACCGAGGAAAAAAAATTCATCGAAATTTTATGTTAATCGGCTGTCACTGAATATTATCACACATCACTCTAGTACAAAAAAAAAACTACAAAAATCATTTTTGGTGATGCTTTACCCCAAATGCAGACAGTACTCCGCAATTGCAAATATTTTCTCAGGAAGTTTCACTTGAATTTACATTTAAACTTCTGTTCGGCTTCCGGATTCTATGTATCTACCCCGAGATTTCAATTTTTCATTTGATTATGAAAGCAGCCAACGCTCACCAATTCCACTGGGGATTTTCATTTGAAATTATTCCTGGAGACTGAGAAAAATTTCTTGAATAACGCACAGTCCATGAGCATGAACATTTCAGGGAGATTATCCTCGACTGAATGCCCATGCATGAATGATAACGAACTTTAAATAACAATGGGACAGACGCCACAGGGGAATTCTCAAAGAATATTACGAGATAAAAACGGGTTTGCAGAATAATTTGTCACTCGCGGGTTACAATTGTCGTGATTTTTCTGGAATCAGGATGAAATCCTCTGCGCGAGAGTAATCAAAGGGAAATCATCAGAGTCACTCCACGATAAGAGGATTACTCACGGGAGGTACAGGACCTCCGGAAATTCTTAGATAAAACTTTATATTTTCTCCACAGAATGATCGGAAGACCCATAATCCTCAATTAATTTCGGAATACAATTATGGATGAGAGAAAATCGATTGACATTCAGGTTTCAATTTATTCCGGTCTTCGTGGGAAAAATTGAAGTTATTAATTGCTCGGTGAAAGTTTTGGCGGGAGTTGGGGAATTTCGGGAGAGGGGAATGGCGGATTTTCGATGAATAAATTTCGATAAATTTCTTTAGAATGAAAAGCAGAGAAAATTCTCCAGACGTTGAGCTTCATAAATCACTCGAGGCCTCCAACAACACCAGACATTTCCCAGTTTTCAATTTTTTTTTTTTCAGCGGTTGTAAATCGCGGAAGAATAAAGATTCATGGGATTTTCAGAGCCCACACTCACACAGAATTACTCTCCGATAAACTTGACTCTCCACATCTCATTATTGATAACGTCTCGGAGAATTCTCTTTTTCTCGGGGATCCTTCACTTTTATTCCCGTTTGAATTTCCCTGGGGACGTGGCCTCGGCTTGATACTTAATAAGAAAATACTGACTAGTAAAACCGCGGAGACTATCAGACGGCATCTCCCGACATTAGCATCGGCTGTTTCCAATTTTTATTTAAAAATTTAATATCCCATTATTTTCGCTGCACGGGAAAATGCCTGGGTAAAAAAAAATTGTAATCGGAATATTTTGTAATCCAAATTTTAAAAAATTCCCTTCCCTAAAAGCTCATGATATTTTTTCTCAATTCTGTCTAACCCCCGAATATCTACAAATATTTAGTAAAAATGACTATCACATTTTCTGCGGGAAAATTCGAAAAGTCTTATCAAAAACTGTAGATAAGTCGGATTGAACTGATGGAATCGATTCGGATATCGTGAGAAGCGAAAACGTTTTATCGTTCATTGTTATCTGTACTTTGTTCACCCGTTGTCTAAACAAACGCTGACAATAACGTTATTGTTTTCTCAGAGTTGACGGGACTCAATTGAATTTTCCGAGTGGCTGTTTTTTCAGATCAACATCACATCCACCGACTATAATAATTCCTGCACCCCAAGACAAGAAATATTTTCTAAAAAAAAAAATGACAAAATAATTGAGAAAAATTCATAAGTTGCAAAATTGCAATAAAAAATTCCTGATGCACTCGCCAAATTTTTTTTCCCAATTTTGCCAATACCCTAGACACTCAAAATCAATTAATTCCGCTGCTAAATTGTCCCGCCGAATCCGCACCCGTAACATTTGGCGAAGACAATTAAACAAATCATTCCATTATTCCAGTGTTAAACTGAAGAGTCCCCGCAAGCCACTGGTGTACAGAGAGGCTGAATTTAGCTTTAATTAGGGGTAGCCCCGGTAAATATGTTCACCCGCGTGGTTGACTCATTACCGCGAACGTCTAGTCGCTCGAGCTCATCCCAAAGCTTTGTTCTACTTTTCCATGTGACCTCACCCCGTAAATTGATAAACTGCTCCACCCAGGACCCAACATTAACTCCACTCCCCCCAAAAAAATCACAATTTTCAATTACAAAAGTTGATGAGAGAGGAAGAAAAAAGGTTCATCCCCTGCAGACGTAATTCCCGACTCGACTGAAATGAAAACACATTAGAATCGAGTAATCAGCATTAATCCGTTTTTTCTACTACTACCATGTACCATGTGGGCACTGATTGCACTTTTGATTACACCGTCCGCAAAATTCGTGTAATAATCCTACAGATGCGATACCAAAGCGTCACTGTAGATGGCGGGTCGGTACGTTTCTAGTTTAAAAAAATAGGGTGACAGTTACGAGCCTCACCTCATTTTATCCTCCGTTAGTTATGGAATTGTGTCGGGCTGGATGAATAAAAAGAGCAGAGGCGCTCGGAATATTCATGGCAGTCATAAATAGAGGATTATGAAAAAAAGAGAGATAATGATTAAGGCAAGGAATTACTTATGCATTCCTGGGTTACTTTCGGTGAAGGCACACCAGGAATCTCGGGAATGGATGAAATCCAGGGACTCGGAGATTGCAGACGGCTTGCGAAGATGTATCGACGTATTCCATTTACTCAAAAGCCCCTTTGGACACTTTTATTACGTGCCTCTACATCGTAAATATTCGGTTTTACTTCCCTTCGAACCCATACCCCATATTGACCCCATGTTGGCACTGATTTCGACTGGTGTACAATAAAAGGAAGATAAAAGGCTGCCATTTTTTTGGGGCCAGAATCAGTTGTTTCCTTTCAATTTTCTTTGTGGACTCATTATTCAGAAGGAATTTATGGTGTTACGTGTCCCTCTTGGAATTCAATTCTCTTGTCATTCAGTCATCAATCGTAAGAGATCAAAAAGCAGTTCTAGTAACGAATCTCTTTTAAAATAAATATTGTATTAATTCTCTTCGGAGCTCTGGCTAAGACGCACCTGATAATTCCCTTGTAATTAATAAATAATAGTTGAAACATCTCCGAATTTCCGCATTTCACCCCACGACGTACCTCATATAAATAATTTTTTTCACAATAATATCATAAATATCATTAATATAAAAAAATAAAAACAAAAAAATGAAGATAATTATTGAAATAAAATGAGATAAAAGAAATAATGAAGAAATGTTGAGAAGAAGAGATAACAAATACACAAGAATAATTTTCGGTGGAATTCAATAGAATCCGAGATTATCACGGGAGATGACAAATTTATGTCTAGTGACGACACAAAAATATTTCTCACCTCCTTGGGGGAAGAATTGTGAGTAAATGCATTTGAAGGTGTCCTCTCTGACAACACCAGTGGGACACTCGGCCTTGAATCCCCTGTATATTCTTTTCAACTCCGCCTCCGTAAATCTTGTCGCTCTGCAGAGACTTGCCAACGAGTCTGGCCTGTACCTAGGTGTCTGCTCCTCTTCGTACTCCGAGTCTGCGAAATTAAAAAAAAATACATCATAACGTATAAATACGATTTTATGGCGACGAAACACGGGGTAACTGATTCTCTTTATCGTGTCCCAATTTATTATAACCCGAATAGCCAAATCGAGGAAGTTGACGTACAATATGTGGCCTCTGTGATGTTGATGGCAGGTGCGGGCGCACAATTGACGATTTTTCGATAGTAAACCACAGGAGTTGCGACAGTAAACCGTTATAAATACTCGGGAAATATGACAAAGCAACGTTTGTACGTCACGATGAAAATGAAAAGGCATTCCGGGGAAATCTATCCAGTCAATATCACCGAACAACTCGAATATCACCCGCTGTGTTATTGCCTGTGGTGCCGATTATTTATTCTCGTGAAGAATCATTGATCCTGGAGGTGTATTAATCGGGTTATGAAGCCTTCACGTTTAATTCACCACCATTCGCTCCGTCGCATTTGCGATCCCCTGAATCGCACCGTTTTTAATCAACGCGTCCCATTTATTACTTGGAGTCATTAAATACAACATTAAATGGAACACAAACAGTTGGCATTACTGAGCTACGAAATTACCTTATGATATTGAGAAATAATAAATATTGGGACAATTATTTGAGAGCTTTATCGTAATTAGGGTAATTAGGACAAAGTAGGGAAAAAGCGATAATTCGTAAAGAGAAGCAAAAAGCAGAATAGAGTGTTAATTACCTAATGCAAATTTGACGCCTGTCCACGCCTGACGTACGTAGTTAATGAATCTTCTGTACAATGGCCTCGGCGGTCGTTTGGGGGTTATACCCTCTTCCTCGTCCTCCTCCTCGTCGATCTCTTCGGCGCCGGGTGGTGGCCCAACGCCAGTCAATGTACCCACTTGATTTCTTGCACCAAGGATGTTCACGACCTCCCGAAATCCGGGACCAACGCTCTGCAGTCCTGATGGATAATTCGCGGGGGTAACGCCTGAATCCAGACGATATCCGGTGGGAGGTGCTCCACTTCCACCCCCGCGACCTCTGTCACGTCCACGTCCACCTCGACCCCATGCTGCTGAGCTCCCTTATAATCGGACGTGATCATTTTTTTTGGGTATAAATGCGAAAGAATCAATTCCCTGACTAATTGACAACATTTTTTAAATTTTGGGCCAGTGTCCCAATTTTTTTTTTTGCTCCAAACACGTGCACGAACTTCTTGAATCATAATATATGAGTATCTGAGGGTATTTTGCAGTAAAAAAAATTTGGGACACTGTCCCAAAATTTTTGAGAGTCCAAATCATTCTGTAAGTTGTACTAATCATCGGGATTCAGTATCATGTGCTCTGAGAGTGGAAAAATCGCAATCGGAAAAATGGTTCAAATGTGGTCCATCTATGTCGGACATTTGAAGAAGAAAAAAATGGATACCTTGTCGTTTCTTGTAGGAGGGGAGCCCCACCACGGGGCCGCAGCCCCCAGCGCTCCCCGCGACAGAGGAGCTGATGGTTGTGACACCTGATGACCGCCCACCCCGACCGCCACCACTACGTCGTTCGTATTCTCGACGCCGGCAACCGCCGCCGCCCCCTCCACCGCCGCCACCACCACCGCCACCCCCTGCAGACAACAGCACGAAAATCCCAGGGGTACGTCTTCGATTGCTTTTTTTCTTTTCCTGTGTCCTATCTTAATCCTCAAGGCTCGAGATTTATCTCCCCTTTCTCCTCTTTATTTGGGACGGCCTATTATCGCTCGTCTGTTTGCTCCTCTGACCTCTGAAATTATTTCATCCATTAAATTTTTACCGCTCAGAAGGCCTCCTGGCGAACAAAACTCCACAAATTGGGTCAGTGACCCAAAAAAATTACCGAAATCCGCGGAAAATTTTTATACCGATTATTTTATGTGAAGGAGACCGTTACGTCAGTGCAATAATCCGAGCAGTGGATTAAAAAATAAAAATAAAATTGATCGTGAGTTTATTTTATTAGTCCATACATCCCACCGAAATCCACCGTTTTGCCTTTTCCATTAACTTTTTTATTTCCATTATTTTTCGGCTGCATCATCGCCCGACAAGTGGATTTCACCGTTCATTGCCCGAGTGGAAATTGCCTCAGGCCGCCCTGAAGTAGGATCAGTATTTGATCCGGTATTTGTCAGGTTTACCTGATCAGGTGATGTCTGATGAGGAACTGATCAAGTTTTGATCAAGTTACTCGGATCCAAATATTTAAGGTGAATTCAGGTCAGGGTTTGATCTGATCAGCTTGACCTTAATCTGATCAGGTGATACCTGATGAAGAACTGATCAAGTTTTGATCAAGTTACTCTGATCCGAATCATCTAAGGTAGATTACATCGGGTTTTCACCTGATGAGCTTGATCTTAGTCTGATCAGGCCATTCTTGATGAGAAACTCATCAAG